>NC_046662.1:58527903-58585982 GCF_010883055.1 Belonocnema kinseyi | reverse complement strand
TTAAAAACATCAAATTAGGCCTAACGATTGGATGATGTTTGGAAAATCATCGAATTTTATGTAGCTTCGCCTATTTCAGATGCTGAAGACTTTGAAGATTCTTTATCCTCGTCTCGTTTTCCATTTTCTGTGACTCGATTTGCACAAGCTGAAAAGAAATTTATTAGTGTGTTACTGAAATTGCAGTTTCAAATTAAAATTAAAATTCCTTCAACAGGAACTGTTTTGAATATTAAAATTTTAAAGTTGAAGTTTTAAAAAATTATAATTCGGATATTTTTTATTCAAACGCTCAATGATTTACGCGTCTAAAATGAAAGCAATAAAAAAATTGTAATGCCATTAAATGAATAAAATTTAAATAAATTATATTTTAAACCTTCCTTTCATCTAACATTATCAAAAATGTTAAAAATAAAATATTTCCAATTCAATAAACTATTGAAAATAAAAAGCCCGAAAAAAATATTAAAACATGTTTTAAAACAGAAAATATCTCTCCATCAATTCAGAAAAAGATAGAAACCGAAATTGACTTCATTCCAACTCAATGAAAATATTAAAAATAAAAACTTACCCTCCTTCAATTCCGAGAAAAGATTGAGAATAAAAATTTCTTCCCTTCAACACAATAAAAATGCTAAAAAGAAAAAATGGCCTCTTCCAATTCAAAAAAAAAAATTTTTAATCTTCCTTTAAATTCAACGAATATGCCAGGCCCTCTGCCAACCCAGAAAAAATTGAAGAAAAATGATAAAAGATAGGGCCTGTTCCAATTTAGAAAAAAATCAATATTTTTTCCTTTCCAACCCAATAAAAATGTTAAAAATGAGCCTTCTTCCTATTAATAAAATTTCCTCCTTTTTAACTGAATAAAAATCTTAAAAATATAAAACATCCCTCTCCCAATTCAGCAAAAATTAAAAACTAACATTTTTCGTTTGAAACACAATAAAAATGTTTAAAATAACTATCTTTTGATTAGGAAAAAATTAAGTAACAAAATATCTTCGCTTTCTTTAAAATTTAGAATAGTGAAATTAAAACATTTTTTTGTATAAATAATTCTTTTTCAAACTGAATTATTTTAATCATAAGTCATTTAAAATTCATAATTATTTAATTGTTATTTATACATAAAAATTGAGCTATTTCACTTACAAATTATAATTTTTAAAAACGGAATAAATTAATTGTAACGCTGCAAATTTAAACTTAGCCCTGTGAAATTTTAACAATTAAAGGCTTTCTATTTTAAACATTTTAGTTTAAAAGTGTCTAGTTTTAAGTGTTTCCTTTATAATTGCTCATTTCACATAGAAAAATAATATTTTACACTGAAATAATATTTGAATAGATTATTAATAAAAGGATTAATTAATAATATGTTCATTTAAAATTTTTTTTTAAATTTACAGTGGAACAACTTAAAACGTTGTTTATCAAAAATTTTCAAATTCAAACGCTTCTAATTTTTAAACGTTTTGAGTTTTCAAACCTGAATTCTTACATTTTTTAAATTAAAAAAGCACGCTTAAAAATGAAGATTTTTATTTAAAAATTGGAATAAAATGAAGAAAAAGTTGAAATTGAATTTATTTCAAGTCGCATTATATCAAGTGATAATAATAAATAAATAAAAAAAAAATAATTCGTGATATTTTGAGTGATTAAATAGTTTTATCTTATAAAAATTTGTACAATTCCCGGTAAAAAAATAAATTCATTGTCATTTTCCAGTGTACACCGTTCTTAAATTATTCTTAACACTTCATTTAATAAGGACCTAGTACAAAATGTCAATTATGTTTATTTTTTTTTGTACGAGGTCCTTTTAAAGGATTACTATTTCAGGGATCACAGCACAAAGAGGTTAAAAAGGGGGAAATAAGGTAATTTTTTGACGAAAAAGGAATTTCAAAGATCCAAATAATTTATAGTTTTTGGATATTTTAAAAGATTCCAAGGAATTTTCTAAAGTTATACGTATTTTTAAATAATGTTTAATAATTTCTGAGACTCACGAATTTATTTTTAAAAATAGGATATACTTAGATCGTTTGAAATTAGTTAATAAATCATTCTCATATTTAAGAATATTTTCTCTTCTAAAAATTCCATCATTAATAATTGAATCACGACAGTCATAACTACAATAAAATATTTCTTTTCATGATTTCTCATTTCGTCTTAAATTCAAATTAAAAATATTTAAGCGCCTACAATATATTACATTGCAAAAAAATGCAACTTGTTCAGCGAAGAAAACAATATTTTAGGTTTAAAATTTGATTTAAATTAAAAATATTTTGAAATTGTTGAAATAAACCATGGATATTTTGTATGGAAAGGTTTAAAAATAAAATGGCTCATTTTTATCAAAGCTTGCTTTTAAATTGTTCACGTTATTACATTTAATTTTGCAGTTTCATCAAATTGGAATATAAATATATACAATAATAATAATAATAATAAATTTCTAGTAATTCTTTTTAAAATTATTATATATTTCTTAACTCTTCCAATTTCATATTGGATAACTTCTACTTTTTACGTACATTTATTAAATTTCGGACAATTTCCCGCGTAATTCAAATATTGTACATAATTGTCAAATATCGTATATTTCAAGAAAAAGGGGCAAATTTTTTCAAGAATCAGGGAAAGATTTCTGTGATCCCTGTAATTCAAAATTTAAACTTAAATTAAATATTTGTAAACCTTACAAAGTTTTAATGCAGCTCTCAGACAAATATTATTATGCTCAGCAAAATCGTCTTCCGTGAAAAATTCCTCTCCACAGCCCGGACATTCAAAAGAAACCCTAGAATTTTCTTGCTTCGCCGCAACCGCCGCCGCCGCTTCATCCTCCTCATCCTCGTCCTCATTAATTTCCAAAACTCCCTCATCATCGCTATCATTCTCCTGATCGTCATCCGAGTCAATTCCGTTGCTCCCTCTATTTCCAAAAATAATCTCCCCCTGATCCGTCATTTGATCATCCGTAACTTGATCGCTTATCGATTCATTGCCCTCCAAATTGCCCTCCACCTCCACTCCATTCCTCTTCTTCTCACCAGTCTCGTTCGCAAAGTCACAGTCAGTCGGACACTTCATCTTGGTACACTCATTGTCAGCCTTCGTCTTCGACATACCATGCTGAACGAGCAGATGCTTCTTGTACCTCAACTTCGGCACCTGAATCCTGCACTGAACGCACACCACCGAGCCATGCTTCTTCTGGTGCTCGGTGAACGCATTGCAAGACTTGAACATCAGTTTGCACTCCTCACACATCAGGGTCGTCGGCAACTTCATGTGTTTCTGCAGGTCCGCCTCCGAGGGTAGAATCAGTCCGCAAATCTCGCACCGGACCTCGCCCTCCTTGTGCTCCTTTCCCATGTGCTTCTTAATATCATACTTATTGCTAAATGGCTTCTCGCAAATCTTGCACGAGAAGAGCATTTCGCCCCGATGCCTCGCCACGTGCATCTTGAAGTACCAGTCAGTGGAGAACCTCTTTGGACAGTAGCTACAGTTGAACATCCGCCCCGACCTTTTCTTTCGCAGCCTCGCCTCCCTCTTCTTCCAAATCTTGTTCTTCGCCCTCAGACTCGAGTCCTCGCTCGAGCTGAGCTGCGACTTGTGTTCAATCGAACCTGCCGGTTGCACCGTTCGATATTTGATTACATTTGGCTGATGTTGCTGATGCTGCTGTTGTTGTTGTTGTTTTTGCTGCTGTTGCTGAGTCTGGGCTGGCGTTGGAGCCCGAATACCATTGTCCGCCATGATGCAGAACCTGGGGATGCCCTGAGTCTGATGAAGAAGCGAGGGCTGTGTCTTGAGACTGGCAATCGGCACAACGCGAATCGGCGTCAGGTAGGGTTTGGGCTGAATTGGCGTCGAGACGACTTGTTGGGACATCAGCCAGTCGTTGATAGTCATCGGCTGGACAAAGTTTCCCTGGGACATCCCCGAAACTTTGATGAAGGGATTTTGCAGCATCTGGGCCAAATTACCACCGGACAGGTTCTTCAGGTTCTCTGACATCCGGGGATGTTTGGCCGGCGGCGGCGAGGTTCGGTCCTCCGTGCCCTGTTTCCCAATAATCATGTTCTGTTGAGAAAACATGATTGGCATGTTGCCCATAAAACCGCCAAAGACGTCTCGCATGTTGGGGAATTGTTGCGAGTTGACTTGGCTGTTGGGAACAGTCGTTATCGTGATGATGGGAGACTGCTGATGAGTTGTGGATTTGGGAATGATGATCAGTTCATCATTATTCTGAAGAACCTCCATCGCTTTGTTGTAGCCAGTCACCGGGTCCATGTAGTCGTTTTTCTTCGTCTTGGCAGCCTCGATCATCTGGAGTTCGCGCTCTCGCATTTTCTCCCGCAAAATCTGAGCACCGTCATTCTCGTTGTGACGATACTCGAATTTTCTCTTACACTTTTTGTGATGAACGCGAGCTTTGTTGGTCTTTATCCGGATGCCACAGATGTCGCAGCAACCCTTTCGATCAACCCGATGGAGTTTTATTAAAGCTCGTCGACATCGACTGTGATCGATACTCAGGGCATCGCACTGTCCGTTTTTGCAGTGCTTTGAGACGGGCGCGTCTATTTCGTCATCGTCGATGCTCACGGCCAGCAGAGGAGAGTCACCATCCTCCTCGTCGAATTCCTCGACCTGGACGTCGCAGACGATAGTTTCGCAGGCCTCGACATGGTCGCACTCTTTTGCTTTGCGCTTTATGGGCAGTAGGGTGATTTCCGACTTGCCCTCCTTTTTCGAGGGCAAGAGACTTCCCTCGTCGCTCTTTTCGACGAGACCGGGTTTAACTGCGTGGATAGATATGCTGGGTGGAGTTGATGCCTGCAATTCTTTGTTTACCCCGTTTCTCTTGTCGGCGAAGCCATTTGTTGCGTTGTGCTGTGTTGAATGAGAATTCTGAGGAACAGTCAGGGGAATCGTCTTGATGACGATATTCGGCTGGTTGAAGAGACGCTTCACTGGGTCCGATTTCAAGACCTGCAATTTATAAGATCGTCAGTTTTTTTACTGATTTTCCTCATCGCAAATTTAAAAAAAAAAATAATAATAATATGTTTCAAGACAAACGTTTTGAAGAAATTAATTGTTCAAGTTAATCGATATGGAAAATCGGGCCGCAAAAAAAGGTTTCAAGATTGTACAAGGCCGCTTTTTTTTAAATCCAGTCTATTCTATTCAATTTCAACTCATTCTACTGGACACCGACTAATTGACCGATTTTATTATTTTTAGTCGCCTCAGCGTTATACTATTGGTAATGGTGGTCTACCATTTCGCCACCTGGTGCCCAAAACTGGAACTAGAAATAGTAAGTCAATTTTAAAGTTGTTCATTAACTTTTGCATATAAGACCACGAAAAAAATTCCCGGTCATTTTCCGGTTCGCAAACATTTTTCACAGTCAATGAAATTTAAAAAATTGAACTCTGACGTTAAGAATTATTCCATTTGAATGAATAAAAACTGAGTTGCAAATGAAAGTACTCAAAGTGGAACTCTAGAATTTCAAACTTTTAAAATAATTTACACATATAAAATGGACGCTACTAATACTTTTAAACTGAACAATTTTTAACGAAATGCAGTTATATTGCAAAATAAATTTTTTAGCTTTTATAAATTGTAGAGTTCAAAGATTCAGATTCAGTTCTAAATATAAAATTCCACGTTATCATTTTTAATGCTCTAAATTCTAAATTGAAGAAGCAATCAATGAATTAATTTTTTTTTAAATTATATCATTTGAAGCAATTTTAAACCAGAAACATTAAAAATTGAACGATTACATTTTTTTATAAACTGAACACTTCTTTAATTACAAGTTAAATTATTTCAATTTTAAATGGTTAAAAAATCCTTAAAATCCTTCTAAATTTTATTTTAAAATCTTGAAACATCTGCAGGTTGTTTAAATTTTTTTATTATTTTTGAAACTATTTCAGAACTTCTAAACATCCTTTAAAATGAATCCAATGTTTTATAAATTTCTTTTTAAATTCTGCCAGATTAAACAAATTTCCTTAAAATCTTCCACATTCATTTTTTGAATAATCTTTTTGAATAATCACTTAAAATTATCTTTTCAAAATAAAAATCATTATTAATTTTCATAGGAAATGTTTTTTAATCTTCTGAAGCCATTCCAAATTCTTAAAAATCTTTTAAATTTGTTGTTCGAAATCTACCAAAATCTTATATTTCGGCGGTACACGTACACACTTTGTTTAAATTATTCCAAATCATTTCAAATTTTTAATTGAATTTTTTCAAAACTTCTAAATATTTCTTCAACTTCCTTTTATTGTTTTAAAGAATACTATGTGTTCAATTGTTATTAATACATCGAAGTTCAACAATTTCACTTACAAATTAATTTTTTTTTTAATAGAACAATTAAAATGACGCGCTCAAAATTTAGTTTTTAGTATTTAACTATAATTACAGATTTTAAATAAACAGTCAGATATTTCTAAATATTATGTAATTTTTATTTTTCTTAATTATAAAATTTCAAATTGAATGGTTTAAAAATGGAATATTTTATTCTGAAATAATATTTGAAATTTAATCAAAGCCTTTAGTTATGAATATATTATTTTGAAGTTATTTTAAAATTGGAAATATTTTATAAAGTTTCAATCGGGCGTTTACATTTGTTTAACTAATAAGACTTCCAATCGAAATAGTTTACATAATTTTAAACTTCAGAAACTGTACATTTAAAAATTGCGAACTGACTTCAAAACGTCTTGTAAAATTAATTATTATTCACTTTTAAAATTGTAAAGAACAGTTTAATTTTTAAAAATCATTATTTATATTCACAGCTGACCGACTGAATATGTATTTTCAAAAAGGATGGAAATCACAGTTGGACAGATATTTCTGTAAAAAAATATGTTTCTTCACCTTATAAGATGTAAATTCCATCTACACCCCTCCGTTTCCGATAAAGACTTACTTTTAGTATTCAACAAATACTTTAAACTCCACAAAAAAAATCGTTAAAACACTGTTATGCAAAAATTAATGTGCAACTTTAAAATCGTACCTATTCTTTCTAGTTCCGATTTTTGTCACCAGGTGGCGTAGCGCAGTTTAACCATTCCCAATGGCATGTCCACTTTTTGAAATTTTTTTAACTATCATTATTTTTAGGGTCGGTAAGGGTTAAACTTTGTTTTTTAATAAATTTTCCCCTTAAAATTTATTTCATCAGCTGTTACAATTATGAAATGAATAATGACGTTAATTAAAAGTGAAAATTATATTGCGCCATGTCCTTTTTCTGCATGGCTATAATTGAAAAAATGCCAACTAGGTAGTGCATATTTTATATGGATAACCTAAGGTCAATTTGAAAAATAACAATGTTAAAATATATATGCAATCTCAAAAGTAACCAAAAGAATATTACTCAAAATTCAATCATTTGCGAATAACTCATATAATTTATGTAGCTGAATTTCTGAACGTTTAAATAAACGAAATATTTTTCCCCACTTATATTTTACCCATAAATGTTGTTCCAACTGAAATTTAAAATATGCATTATAATTCTTTATAAATAATAAATCATTTCCAATATAAATGAACAAACATTTGAGCACTTTTTCTTTCAGGTATGTAATACAACAGAATAGTGTAAACTATCATTCTGTTCAACATTTAATTTAGGAATTTCATTGTAAATAGTTATTTTCTATATATTTGGTGCATATGGTGTACTATAATTTTGAGAAAAATTAATTTTTTAAATCTCACATTACGCCATCATAAATTTTAATTTTAGGTACAAAAACATAATTTTCTACATAATTAAAAATATTTTCCTTGTCATAAAAGGAGGAAACAAACAACCGAAACTTTTGGTAATTTGTAAGTCCTTGAATTATTTCAAATGTTTGGTAAAAATATTATACCTCGACCCTGGGAATTTTCGGTGTTGCCTGAAAGAATATAGACTAAATCTACAGTAAAATAGTTTACTTTGGGATTTACTATTAGTAAATATATTCATAAGAAAACGAAATATTATGTAAGAAATTTCACATTGCAAAGAGAAAAAAAATGAGAACAATTTGAAATTTTTTCCCCCTTATTTTCAATTACAATAAAGAGCTGGGGTTTCTTTTTTACAGTATTGTATTCCATGTAAATCAACCATTATTTTATCACTGTTTCTAGTTTAGAAATCAATCAATAAAAACTCAAACAGCCAATACGTCATTTAGATTAACAAGTACATTGCATACACTGTTATAAATTATAGATATTGGAACTGCTATCATTTTTTAACGAAACAGAGAATAATTATCAAACTAGTATAATACAGTCAAAATAAATGTGCTTGAAGTTCTGAACGTTCAAATGAACGAAATGTTTACTGATGGCTTTGTACACTAAAAACAGTGCTGAAATATTAATTCGTTTTGCAAATAATATTTTACGTTCAAATGAACGAAATGTTTATTGGTGGCTTTGTACACTAAAAACAGTGCTGAAATATTAATTCGTTTTGCAAATAATAGTTTACAAAATAAACTTCGAATGAATTATTTTAATTTTAGTAATATTTGTTGATAAAGTTAAGGCCATTTTTCAAAGAGGAGCCTGAATAGGTGGGAATTTTAATTAATAATCTTATATATTTTTCCAATTAAGACTGATAAATTCTTATATATGGCGTTTATAGTCCAAAATGCACTCAAAATAGAGGAAGTAGCGTGATTTTTCACGATAATGGGGAAATAACAGGAGGTGCCTTATTGAATTCAATATGAAACTCTGAAAATTTCAAGTCGAAAGATATTGCATTTTCAACCAAAAAAGGAATTGGTTTTCTAAAAATTTTCGATTAAAAAAATTAATTTTAACACAATAATTGAATTTTCAAAAAAAAAAAGAGACGAATTTTGAACTAAAATTATGAATCTTCAAAAAAATGAATAAAATTTTAATAAAGGAGTTGAACTTTCAACCAAGTAATTGAATTTTCAATAAGAAAAAATAAGAATTCCCAACGAAAAATGTTATCGTTTATATTTCAAACAAGAAAAAAATTGATTTTTTATCAAGCAGTTACATTTTTAATAAAATATAAAAATTCTACCAAAAGAGATAAATTTCCTAACCAAAAAGACGATTTTTCAACAACATAGTTTCATTTTTGACTAAGAAAGAAATTTCAGTCAAGAGAGAGGAAAATTTCAATGAAATTGTTGAAATTTTAAGCCAAAAAGGCAAATATACTCTAGAAAACAGTAAAATTTTTAAGAGAGAGGTTAGTTTTAAACCCGAAAATATGAATTTTCAACAAACAAGTTCAATTTTTAACTAAAATTATATTTTTCCAACTAGAAGTGGAATAGTTAAATTTTCAGTTAAAATAATTAACTTGAAAAGATGAGATTTTCAAAAAGTTTAATTTTCAACCAAGAGTGATGTTATATTGATAAAACAGATGAATTTTCACGCAAAGATCATTCTTCAGCAAAAAAAAAATAATTTTTAACAAATTGATTCAACTTTCGAGCAATTAGTTTAATTTTCATCAAAAAAAAAAAAAAATAATTTTGAACCAAATAGTTAAATTTTCAACAAATGAAATTAATTTTCATCAAAACAGTTCAAATTTCAGTCAATAAAATCAAGATTCAAGTAGTTAAATTTTCAACTAAAAAACGATTAATTTTCAGCCAAAATAGGAATAGTTAAATTTTAAGTTAAGAAAATTATATTAAAAAAAAGAGGAATTTTGAAGCAAATTGTTGAAGTTTTTTGAAAACAGGGGAAAAAAGAAGAAAACAAGGGAAAAAGTAATTACTGAATAATTTACCTCTATCTCCTTTTGACTTGAGAGTCGTGATTTAAAAACTAAAAACTATTACAGACAAATTTAAATAATATGAAACATTTAACGTTTTTTAACCTCTTTTCTAACTGACATTTATTGGAATTTTCTGTTTGTTTTTATGACACTTAGATCCATTTTTAACAATGAGATACAGGTCAAAACAGCTGCTACATTTATTTCCTGAAAGGTGTTTTGATGAATTGTATTTTTTTACTTCACAAAATTATTTTCCTTACACGTGATTGTTGAATAAATTTGCAGCTTTTTGCTTAGGCTTCTCCCATTTTTATCGTAAGTTATATTTTAACCTATAATATCAGTGGTCATTTTTTAAAATAATTAAAGTTTATTATTATACTTTTGATTTGAGATTGAAGTAGTGTTTAGTTTAATTATGACCAAAGCACTAATTATTTTAGACAAAGGCTTATATTTTTAGATTAAATTAGATTTTTTTAAAGCTTGGAACAGGATAACTTTTAGGATCTGAAGTATAAAAATATTTTTCTAAAAATTCTAGTAGAAACATACAAAAATTATGAATGAACTGGTTTTTAAAGCTTACAGGTAACTATAGCAACTAGCCACAACCGAAAATTTCCAATTATAGAAATGACAGATACTATAAAAAAACATCAAACAAACAAAATCTTGAAAATGAAAATATCCTTGTTTTTCCCAATTTTAAAAAGCCTGAACAATTGTTAACTTTTGTTTATTGTTGAATCATAACCTAAAAATAAAAAATGAAGGCACACAATTCTCGAAAAAGAATGCAGACTTTTAAATTGATTTTGACGAATTACTATTTATTTTTATATTAGCTATATCATGAAAGTTGGAGGATTTGAAAGAATTCAAGAAGTCGTAAATTGGAATTTTTAGTAAATACAAAGGAAATACTCAATATAGACAATGCAGCGGCACTTACCTCTGAAAGGGCGGAGTTGTTGGAATTTTTGGAGCATGTGATGTTGCTGTTTAAGTTAAAAACATTTGGCATTGACGCATAAGACATTTTGGAGGCCGATTGCACGCAAGAATTGGAAATTGGTCGGAAAATGGTATGTTGACGAATGCTAAGCAGGAAACGACGCTTTTCGTAGAAGACTAATTTTCACTTCGGGGGTTGTCGCTAGTCAAAAAATCCCTCGCAGACAGGTGCATCATCCCCAAAGTTCGTCCTCTGTACAACCCCGCGCTGAATTTCTGGGTCCTTCGATAACAAAATGCGAAAACTGTTCTTAAATTGAGGTTAGTTGAGTCGCGACACTTGCTGTAAATGACGACGATGTATACACGGAATTTTTTTCACTAGTGCCAGACATTTTTGAACACTATGGTCAGAATAGTGTTAATTTCGGGTTCACTTTCTGCGCCGGCCATCTTTTTTTTGGTGGGAAAATAACCCGAGAATTTGGGAGGAAAAGTACAGCAGAATGAGGCAATAATTAAAACATCCCAGTGGTCGTTCCACCACTTTTCATGATCTACGATCACCAAATGGTTTCGATCCCTTTCCTCCCTTTCCTCAAGTATCGTAAAATCCCCCACACACACGTCGCACTATTTTTTTTTTCTATTAATTTGATTAAGATTTGCGATTCACTAGTTTCCACGGTTCTAGGAGGTGAAGAGACAAAATTCACAGGTACGCGGAGCAACGCGTCAACGAATTTTGCTGATTTCGTCTTCCGAAGTTCAGAACACAAATTTTTTTAACAGTCGTTCGCCAACGCCGACACGACTGGATTGCGCATGCGCCGTGACTAATATTTTGTCTTTCGAAAAAATCCTACTTCGATTCTCCGCCGACTCTCGTCGTGCTTCCGAAAATTATCGCCTTTCCCCGAACTCATGGCAGACCAGAAATGTTAGTGCTCCTTTTTCACTAATTTTTCCAACATTTTTTAGTTATATTATCTATATTCTTTTGTCAAATTTGAAAAAAATGCATAGCTTTTATTTTTTTAGTTGTTTTTGAAATATGATCATTTAATTTTAGAGCACTGTTAAAAAAAATTACAATAGTTTATAAAAATTAATCGGTTTTGGTTGAGGATTCAATTATTTTGTTGAAAATTTCGCCTTTTTTATTATTCGGCTTTCCGGTTTTAGTAAAATAAAATTAATCTATTCAAATTAAGGATTCAACTGTTTTGTTAAAAATTCATATTTTGGATTAAAAATTTCAACCATTTTATAGAAAATTCACCTATTTGGTTTGCAAGTTTAACAATTTGGTAGAAAATTCAAAAAATTGGTTAAAAATTCAATTATTCCATTGAAAAAAAAAAAATGTTTTGAAAATAAACTATTGTTACAAATTATTATTATTATTTTTGATGTTTCATATTTGCATTTTTTTAATTAGTCTTTTTAAATTGAGGCTTCAACTATCTTATTTAAAATTCATGTTTTCGGATTAAAAATGTAACTATTTGTTAAAAAATTAATCAGCGTTGATTGAAAATGAACTTTTTTGTTGATAATTCAAATTTGCTTTTTTTTTAAATTAATGTTTAGTTTGAGTATTGAAAATTCCACTATTTGGCGAAAAATGAACTTTTTTTGTTGAAAATTTATATTTGTGGGTTTAAGATTTCAACAGTTTTGTAGAAAATTAGTCTTTTTGGTCCTGAAATTTTAACTGTTTGGTTAGAAATGAACTTTTGTCTTGAAAATTCATATTTGCGTTTTAAAATTTTAATTATCTTGTAGAAAGTTCATCTTTTTTTATTTCCTGGAATTTCAACTATTTGGTTGCAAATTAACTTTTGTGTTGAATATCGAACTATTTGCTTAAAAATGAACTTTTTTGTTTTGTAGAAAATTCGTCTTTTTGGCTATGGAATTTCAACTATTTGCTGGGAAATGAACTTTTTTGTTGAAAATTCAACTCTTTTCTTGATCATTCGGCATACCGGTTAGAACATTCATCTCTTTTAGTAAAAATAAAATTTCATTTTTGATGTTAAAAATGAAATTTATTGGTTGAAAAATGATCTGTTTGAGTCAAAATAAACGCTTTTGTTGAAAATTCATATTTTCGGGTTGAATAATTATTTATTTGGTTAAAAATAATCAGTTTTGGAAGATGATTCAACTAGTTGGTTGAAAATAAACTGTTTTCTTGGGAATTCGTTTTTGTGGACACGAAATTTCGACTGTTTGTTATAAAATTCATATGTTTGGTTGAAAATTAACCTATTTATTGAAAATTTTGTTGAATGTTCGTATTTCTGGCTTAAAAATGTAACTGGCTGGTTGCAAATTCTCGGTTTTAAAAGAGGATTAAACCATTTTGTTGAAAATTAAACTACGGTGTAGAAAATTACCTTTTCTGTTGAAAATTCTTCTTATTTGGCCTTGAAATTTCATCTATTGGTGGAAAATTCATCTGTTTAGTTGAAAAGAATCGATTTTGGTCAAGGATTTAATTATTTTCTTAAAAATTTACCGTTTGCAGAAAAAATATTCGAAAAAAATGTTAATGAAAAAGTCGATTAACTTTTTTGTTGAAAATTCATATTATCGGGTTAAAATTTCAATTTTTTGTAGGAAAATCATCTTTTTGGCCCTGAAATTTCCAATATTTGTGTGAAATCTTTTTTTTTTTTAATTTATATATGCATTTTTTGGAAATTTATCTGTTCAGGTTGAGGCTTCAACCATTTTTGGTTGAAAATTAATAATTTCGGATTAAAAATAAAACTGTTGGGTTGAAATTTAATCGGCTTTAGTTGAGCCTTCAACTATTTTGTTCAAAATTCAACTATTTGTAGATTTTTTGTTTGAAATTCCTATTTACCGATTAAAATATCAACTGTTTTGCAGAAGTCATTTTTTTGCCCGGAAATTTGAACTCTTTGTTTCAAAATTAACATTTTCATTCATATTTTTGGTTTAAAATTTTAACTATTTGGTTGAAAATTAACTTTTTTGTTAAAAACTCATATTTGCGTTTTTTAAATTAATTTGCTTCGGTCGAGGATTCTATGTGGTTGCAAATAAAATGTTATATGAAAATTTATATTTTTTTAGTTAAAAATAACACTGTTTGTTCGGAAATCAATTAATTTTTAAAAATTCATATTTGTCTTATTCGGAGATTAATCTGATTAGGTTCATGATTCAACTATTTGATTGAAAACTATTTTTTTTTCAAAATTCGTCTTTTCACTTCTGAAATTTCTGGTAAGAAAGTTGATCTCTTTTACTAAAAATTAAACTTAGTTGTTGGTAAAAATGCAACTGTTTGTTAAAAAAATAACCTATTTTAATTAAATATTAACTTTTTCCATGAAAATCCAAATTGTTGTGTTAAAATTTCAACTATTTGGTAGAAAATTTTTCTTTATCGCTATGAAGCTTCAACTATTTGGTTGAAAATTCAACATTTTCGTTGAATATGATATTTTTGGTTGAAAATTGATATTTTCGGGTTAAAAATCCAACGGTTTGACTAAAAGTAGTCGGGTTTTGAAAGACAATTCAACTTTTTCGTTGAAGATGATATTTTTGGTTGAAAATTGATATTTTCGGGTTAAAAATTCAACATTTTGTTTGAAAATAATCGGGATTGAAAGAACATTGAAGTATTTTGTTGAAAATTCGACTGCTTGATTGGCAATTAACTTTTTTGCTAAAAAATCATATTTTTGGCTCTGAAAATTCTATTATTGGTTAAAAAATCAACTGTTTAGTCGAGATTTTTTTTTTTTTGTTAAAAATAGAACTATTTGCTTCATTTTTTGAAAACAATCTATTCATTTAATTTTTTTAAACATTTTTCATTTATAATATATTTTTTTAGTCAATTAAAAAAAAGGGTTGAATTTTTTCCGCAGAAAAGTTAAGTTTAACCAATCAGTTCAATTTTGAACAAGAAAGTTCATTGTCAACCAGTTGAAATTTCAAAAAATACTTGGAATTTCAGGGTAAAAGAGACCATTTTTGGTAACAAAAACTTAAATTTTGAATCAAATAGTTGATTTATCAGCCAAATACCGTAAACTCTTCCCTATTTCAAGGGCCGTGAAAAGTAAACATTCGCGTATCTCAAACCTGGAGGGCCTCCACCTCTACCCCGCGAATCGTCGGGTGATTTTTGTCAAGCGACGTTCATTGGCTTCTCGTTGATGCGCATGCTGTAAAAATGTGCGCATTATGCTCGTCAGTGTGTTCAAGCGTTTTCGTTGACGTACGGGGTGAAAAATATAACATTTCCTAAAAATAGTACAATTTGGTAAGTAAAAATCAATATAATAGAATCAAAAAACGACTAAAATATTTTGCGGGATATTGACTTTTGTAGCATGACGTTATGGTCATGATAGGATAGGTGGAAATATCAGGAAGATTAGCATAGTTGGTACATCTTGACATGGGACTGCATTAGTCTTTTTGGAGAAAATAAATTAAATATATAATTAAAAATTTGTTATAAGGACAACCGCAGGATTTCGCCGGGAGCGGGTGCTAATCTGGAAAATTGCACCCGCTTCCAGCCTAGGAGTGGGGTGTCCTCTGACCGCTTTTGTTAAAGCGAGGTTGAGGGACCCCAAGAAATTCGAAAATACATTCTACACTTGACAAATATTACGATTCCTATATTTATGACTTACTTTTACGTTTAGAATATTTTCTCCAAAAACACGTATGCATTCCTATGACGTCATGCTAAAATACTCAATGCAAACCAATGAGGGCTTCCCACTCTCGGGCCTCTTTTTAATTGGTTAGCCACTGATGCGGGCGGGGCCGTACAGGGATCGTGGTGGGAGGCGCAATTTGAAATAGCTCAGAATAGGGGACTTGAAATAGTTAAACCTTGAAATAGGCAAGAGTTCACTGTGGTTGAATCCTCTACAAAAACCGATTATTTTTACTAAAAAAGAGATGCATTTTTTAACTGGAAGGACAACAAATCCACAATATCAAGATGGCACAAAAAATTCGGTAAAGATTTTCGGAAACTGGCCATGCAAGGTTCGTTCAACTAAGAAAATATCCGCTTATCAGGGAATAATGCATAGTAATGGTCAGGATCGTTTGGAAGATTTATTTAACTTAACTCGATGCGCAGTAGTATTCTATGGCACCTACGGCTGCGCAGAAGTTTTTTTTTATTCTCCTGAAATATCGCGGCACATACATAATATGATTATTTTCCATATTTAAAAAAAAATTTTAATCAAACAAAAAATTTCAATTTTTCAATTTAATTTGGTTGTTAATACAGAAAATGATTATAATATGTATTTTTGAAGGCATTTCAGGAGGATCAAAAAAATTCAGCGCAGCCGAAGATACCATAGAATACTACTGCGTACCGAATTAAGTTAAATAAATCTTCAAAAGTGCCCTGTACATTAACTTGCATTGATTTTTTCAGAAAATCTTCACCAAATTTGTTGTGCTATCAGGAAAAGTGGAATTATTTTCAACCAAATAGTTGAAATTTCTTCGCGAAAAAGACAAATCTTTGTATAAGAATGTTGAAAATTTAACCCGAAAATATGAATTTTTAGTCAGATAGTTGAATTTTTAACAAAACAGTTCAATCTTCAACCAAAAACGATTAATTTTTAACGAAAAATTTGCATTTTTAATCCTAAAATATAAATTTTTAACAAGATGGTTGAATCGTTAACCCAAACAGATTAATTTCCAAAAAACGGTAATATGAAATTTCAATGAAAAACGAATTTTCAACAATTTTCAAATTTTCGGGTTAAAAATTCAAATGTTTGGTGCAAAGTAATCAGTTTTAAAAGAAGGATTCAACTATTTTGTTGAAAATTTAACTATTTGATTCAGAGTTAACTCTTTTGTTGAAAATTCGTCTTTTTGGTTCAAAAATCTATTTGATTTGAAAGTTTTTCTTGGTAGAAAATTAATGTTCTGATTTGAAAATAAACTTCTTTGTTAAAACTTAATATTTTCGGCTTGAAAATTCAACTATTTTGTCGAAACATCGTCTTTTTTTAGCTGAATTTAACTGTTTTCGGTTATAAATTAAAATCGGTTATATTAAAAATTCAAATTTTATGTTAAAAATGATCTTTTTTAGTTTAAAAATTCAACTGTTTAGTTCGAAATTCATGTATTTTCTTGAAAATCCTTTTTTTCGAAAAAGATAGCTAATCCATTTCTGGTTAAAAATTCATCTTTTCTTGCCTGAAAATCCATGTTTTTTGTTGAAAATTCGCTTTTTAAATTAAAAATTGATTTTTTGAACTAAAAATTTAACTATTCCACTTTTTTACAGTGTATCTTTTTAGTTAAATATTCAACTATTTTGTTGAAAATTCAACTATTTGATGAAACATTTTTGCCGAAAATTCATATTTTCTGTTTTTGGAAATTAATCTGTTTAGATCAGAATTGTTTTAAAAAATGCGATAGTTAATACTACAATTCGTTTTAGACAACATTTTACCTAGAAAAATCCTCAAATTGTCATGACACCTTATTAAAAATTTTTAAAAAAATTAAACGAACATTTAATTTCTAAAAGTACAAATTATTAACTATATGAATAAATTATTACAAGTCTTGTAAAATAATTTGACACGCTATAATTCTGGTTTCCCTTTCAAACGCAATTTCCCTCGATTGAATAAAAAGGAACTAGATAAAGTTTGCAAAAAAATGGTTGCATTACAAATAGAAAATTCTATTTAAAATATGAATCCACACAGTAAAATAATGTGTGCAGTGATAAATGTGTTAAAAAAAACTTATATAAGATACTTACTCTTATCACTGTCTAGTTGAATTGTAGAAGCTTTGATAAACCGTAGAATTTTTATCTAAAATTACGTCATGAAAAATTGTATGTGCACATAAAATAACTCAATTCTTTAAATTTTCTTTATTGGAGAGTTTATTTTCTAACTGTACATTGATTTCAGACTCCGCAAACATTCATGAATCTATAAAAAAAAGCACAAAAATGTGCACTTTGGTATCGACTGCAACACATGAATTAAACATACTTTAAAAATTATAAGGATGAAATAAATCAGTAAATGAATTGCAAAATAAATGGTAAAATAAATCAGTATTCCTAAAAATTTTACAATTGCTTGATTTTGAATGAGATAAAATGTACATTTTGAAATTACAATTTCCCCAAGTGGCTGTAAAAATAAATTTTATTATTTTTCTTTATGGTCTCATTGTACTTCCAACGATACAAATTCTTCAAGAAAAATGTTAGATTATTATTTAATTAAACAAAATCATGCATCTGTAAATTGAATTGAATTGAATTTTGTTTCCTATATAGAGGAAGGATGACCAAAAATCTAATAACTAATTAAAGGCAATTATATACATTATGTATGCATTATTATAATTTTATTGAACGTACACGGAAATTATGGAAAATATATATCTATAAATGGCTTGGTATAAGGCTTTGTATTTATAGAAAATCCATTTTCGAAATATTAAGTAATATGCCGACGATGAAATATGAGACCAACAAAAAATGGGTCGAAAGATAAAAATATTTTTTAAAGCAGTAAAAATTTTGATTCTCAAACCTAAAAAAAATACAAGTTTGTAATCGATAATAAATGCACATAAAGAATATTACTAATCGTATACAGTTCAATAAAATCTATCGGTGTCACAATCGCTTGAAGAAACTAACTGCTAAAGCTGCGCATATATGATAAAGTATTCTTTATTATAACTTAGCTTATGAGCACGGCGTTACGTTGTACAAAAATTCTTACGTCTATAAATTGTATAAACATATTTACACGTTTCAGTCAAATAAATATTAGCTAGTCTTTACACTAGTAGCTTTTTCACTTATCAAAATTAAATATTCAGATCTCTTTTTGATATTGATGAAGGTCAGGATACAAGAAGTAAATATCTGGGCGAAAAAAAGTCCCTCAATTTTAATTGATTTATTCCTCAAAGAAAAATAATGTCGAGGACAAGTCATAAAACTTCCATAAAGAAACACAACTGTCCTAATTATTCTGAAATCCAGGACTCGGATCGACTAGAAAGCTTTCAAAAAGTCGCATTAGTCGCATAAAATTAGAAAGAAAATCGCATGGAATTTCGAAAAAATGTCTACAAAAAGTCACACAATTTTGAAACTCAGGAACATTCATTTTTAACATTTTCAATTTGAAATTACCCAACAATTAAGATTTTAAATTTGCGGCTGCATGATTCAAATATGAAATTATTCATTTTTTTTATATAATTCAGACTTCACAGCCCAAAATGTTCTTGAAACATCAGAAAAGGGGTGGTTTTTCACAAAAATAATGCCAAATAATTTAGAAATATATTAATTTTCAATCCAAAAAGAAGAATTTTTTAAAAGACAGTTAAATTATCAACATGAAAATTTTAATTTCCAACAAAAATGATTTTCAACGAAGAAATATGAGTTTTCAACCATATAGTTTACTTTTCAGTCAAAAGAGACAGGTTTTCAACAAAATAATTGAATTTTTATCTAAATCTTTTCATTTTCAAGTAAAAAGAGAAATTTTTTAGAAGACAGCTGAATTTTTAACAAAAAAGATCAATTTTCAACCCAATGTTAACATTTTTATAAATTTTTTAATAAATGATTGAATTTTCAACACATAAATAATAATTTATAAACAAACAGTTGCATTTACAATAAAAAAAATAGTTAAATTTTTAACTAATTATTTCAATTTTAAAAAAAAGAGAGGAATTTTGTAGCAGACAGTTGAATTTTCAACCCAAAGTTCATTTTTAACCAAGAAAGATGAATTTTTTAACAAATAATATTACATTTCCACCATAAAATAGAAAGATGATTTTTCAACAAAATAGTTGAATTTTTTGTACCAAAAAAGATGGTTTTTGAACAAAATAATTGAATTTTATACCAAATTGTTGAATTTTAAAATAAAAGAGATTAAATCTCAACCAAAACAAGTTACATTTTCAATAAAATTGTTGAATTTTCAAGCCAATAAGATGAATTTTTTTAAAGTTAGTTGAATTATCATCCAGAAAAGATGAATTTTTAAACAAGAAAGTTAAATTTTTTACCAAATCCTTCATATCAAAAGAGAGGAATTTTTAACAAAATAGATGAATGTTTAACCAAATGGTTGAATTTCCGTGCCAAAGAGACGAAAATTTTATATGAAAGTTTAATTTAAAAAAAAAGTTAATTTGAAACCAAGAAAGATGGATTTTCAAGGAAAATGACTATTCCACCGTAAAAAAAAGTTTTTAATTCATAAGTAGGAATTTTTTTACACAAAAATATTAATTTTCAACCAACCAGTTGCATTTTTATTTCCTATTTTACAAGAAAAATATGAGAAAGAATGTGAAGTCTGTAATTTAATTTGAGCCTGATCAATCTTAAACGTTTTCAAATTAAAACTATCCAACTGTTAAGAAATCAGAAATTGTTCAATTTCAAACGCTATTAATTACATATTTTCTAAGCATTAAGCTTTAATCAAAAATTATTTAATTTGTAGTCTTCTCGATTAAAATTTTAAAATTTTTCTAGTTTTGAATTTCAACTTTAAAAGTTCCATTGTGATTAAAATTTAAACAAAGTATGGCGATATTCTGAGAAAAAACGGAAACAAGTCCCATTTTTCTTTAGAAAGTCGAAGAAGTCGCACGATCCGAGCCCTGAAAATCTAAAATACTTGCAAGATTTTTTTTCACCAGACATTTGATATAATTAAGCCTATGAAATTATTAAAAAAGGTGAAATTAGATATGATGTATTACGGAATTGATAAACCGTAGAAATTCTGTTGTTTGTATTTCTGTTATGGACACTTGAAGTTTCGAACTTGGTCGTTCTTACAAACTGATTTTTTTTTCGTTCATACTTATATCACAGAGTTTGCAAATTTTTAATTTTTCCATGCGTCATTTATCCTATTATCGAGCGAAGCTTTTGAAAATAATGCTACTAGTCTTCGTCATTTTTGTTCACATATAAAAGCTTTACCTTAATTCGAATTCTAAAGATAACAACTAATACGTAATTCAATGGAATATCGACTACCATTGAAGTATTTTCATTTATACATTTATACAAAATTCTGAAGACGATATTCACTGTCGTCCCCAAGTCAAAACAAAGCCTAGAGAAATGCTTTTATTTGGTAAATAAAAAATGATACCCTCTATCTCGAGATAATTCGAACTGTATGACATCCTGCATTTCTGAAAAGGACCCAGTTCAGTTTTTAAGAACAGGATCATTTTTTTAAAGATAGTTTAGAAAACACTTTAGTTGATCGTACGATATTTAAAAAAAAATTATTCTGCATGTAGAATATTTTTAGGTTAAATATTATATAAATTATATTCATAGTTTCCACAAAAATAAATTTAACCGGGGAGTTAATTACTCCTACAATCTGGTATATAAAATTAATTTCTTTATAGAATTAAAGAATGTTAAAAAATTGAAAGAGTTAATGCGAAAAATAGAGGAACTACAAACGAATGATTTATTTAAGGTAGGATTTTTACAGTTTTGAAAAGAATTTCAAGGACTTCAATAGGATTTCCATAGATTTCAACCGACTTTCTCAAATTTCATAAAAAATAATTCACGGTTTTTTAAATATTTCAAAATATATCAGGTTTTAAGGAATTCGTTCCTTAAATTTTCAAGGATCATATTAAATTTCAAAGGATTTCAAGGAATTTCAAAGATTCCTGGAGATTTAAACTTTTTTTTAGAGAACTTACATGAATAATTTAAATTTAAATTATATCCACTGGCTTTCAAGTGATTCAAACCTTTTTAAATGGATTTTTACATTATCCAAAAATATCAAGGCATTTCAAACAATTTTGTAGGATTTCAAATTACTTTCAAGAGATTTTTAAAGAAACTTGGAAAATTAATGAAATTTTATTTCATTTTTTAATATATTTGAAATTATTTATACTTTTTTAAATAGATTTTTATATTATAAAAAAGTATCAGGGGATTTTAAGGGATTCTAAAAGATTTCAATTAAATAAGAAAATTTCAAGGGATTTCAATTAATTTTGTAGGACTTCCAAAGATTTCAAGAGATTTCTAAAAAAATTTCGAAAATAAATTAAATTTCATTGAATTGCAAAGAATTCTTAAAGATTTTACTGATTTTAGTGTATTTCAAGGGATTTCAGAAGATTTAAAGGATTTTATCATATCACCAAGGATTTAAAGAGTTTTTAAAGATAAAATTAAAATTAAGTTTAATTTAAATTATATTGAAGGGCTATCGGAATGATTTATATTTTTTAACTGGATTTTTACATTATCCAAAAATATTAAGAGATTCTAAAAGATTTCAAGAAATTTCAAAAACTCCAAGGGATTTCAAAGAATTTTCTAGAATTGCCACAGATTTTCAAAAGATTTCTAGGAAAAATTGGACAATAAATAAAATTTAATTGGATTTCAAGGTATTCTTAATGATTCCACCGATTTTAAGGGATTTTAAGCGATTTCAAAGGATTTCACAAAATGTAAATGATTTTATTAAATTTCAAAGAATTTCAACGGTTTCTGGGGATTTAAACATTTTTTATTTTATTTCAGAGGACATCAATGAATAAGTTTAATTTAAATTATATTCAATAGCTATGAAATTATTTCTACTTTTTTAAATGGATTTTTATGTTATGAAAAATATCAAGAGATTTTAAAGGATTCAATATTATTTCAAGAGATATATAACATTTCAAGGAATTTCAAAGATTCTTGTAAGATTTCTAGAGAAATTTTTAAAGTTAATTAAATTTCATTGAACTTCAAGGTATTTTACGGTATTTCAAGAAAGTTCACAAGATTTTAATGATTTTATTAAATCTCCAAAGATTTCAAGGGATTTCAAAGATTTTTAGAGATTGAAAATTTTTTTTAAAGAGAACATTGATGAATAAGTTTAATGTTAATATATTGAAGGGCTTTTAAATGATGTATATATTTTTTAATGGATTTTTAAGGGATTTCTATAAAAATTTGGAAAATAAACGCAATTCAATTTAATTTGTCAATGGCTTTGAAATCCTTTATAATTTTTTAAATGTAATTTATGTTATAAAAATACCAATGGATTTTAAAGGATCTATACGACTTCAAGGGACACAACAAATTTTCAAAGAATTGCAAACGATTTTTGTAAGATTTTCAAGGATTTCTACAGAAATTTAGAAATTAACAAAAATTTCATTCAATTTCAGGTTTTTTTTTTAAAAAAAGATTTTTAAGGATTTAAAGGATTTTTAAAGATAACATGAAAAAGTTTAATTCGAATATACTGAAGGGCTTTTAAATGATTTATATATTTTTTCAAATGGATTTTACGTCATCCAAAAATATCAAGCGATTTTCAGGGATTATAAAGAATTTCAGGAGATTTATTTTTTTAAAAAGAAATTTCAAAAAATTTGGTAGGACTTCCAAGGATTTTTAAGGAATTTCTAGAAAAATTTGGAAGATAAATGAAATTCTATTTAATTTCTGAATGGACTTAAAATTCTTTACAATTTTTTAAATGGATTTTTATGTTATAAAAATATATCAAAGGAATTAAAAGAATTCCATACGATTTTAAGGGATATAAAAAATTTTCAAAACATTGCAAAAGATTTTTTGAAAGATTTCCAAAGATTTCTTGAGAAATTGGGAAATTGACAAAAATTTAATTCAATTTCAGGGTTTAAAAAAAAATAGATTTTTAGGGATTTAAAGGATTTTTTAAGATAACATTGATGAAAAAGTTAAATTTAAATTATATTGAAGGGCTTTCAAATGATTTATATTTTATAAATGGATTTTTACAGTATCCAAAAATATTAAGGGATTTTAAAGGATTTCAAAGAATTTAGTAGGATTTCCAAACATTTTCAAAAGATTTCTAGAACAATTTGGAAAATAAATGAAATTTCATTGAGTCGCAAGGGATTCTTAAAGAAATTCAAGGAATTTCAAGAATTTCTAGGGAGTTTAAAGTTTTTTCTAGAAAACTTTATTGATTAAATTTAATTCAATTTATATTCAATGGGAATGTAAATTATTTATGCTTTAAGGAGTAAATTAAATTTTATTTCAGGGAATTCCTGCGGATTTCAACAATTCAAGTAGAGAATAATAAGATTTATAGGATCTCAAATTAATTGGAATATTTTGAGGAATTTTACGATTTTAATTAATTAATTTAATTAATTAAATTTTGATTAAAGTCTAAGAGATTATATAAAACATCAAGGAAATTCACAGACTTTTCCTCTGTTACTGTGCAGTTTCTCTACTTCTTACACCATTTCCTTCAATATTTTTGTATTATTTATTCCAATACAGATTATCATATAATCGTTTTCTATATAATAATTTTCTATGATCCATGGAATCTTTTGCAATTATATAATCTACGCTACAGCAAAAATCCGAGTAATCAACTCCTCGGATTTAACTCAAAACAATAGAAAACATTTTTTCCTAAAAAAAAAAATTGTTTTAGAACAAAGTCCAATTGAACTGGGACCTATTCATAAACTTTAAACTTGACTGTAATATGAAAAATTCACATTAATTCCAGTCCCTTTTCCCTTCTTTCACTTAAAAAAAAAAAAAACCAAAGACTAGAATCTTAGAAGGAAAGCGCTAGCTGCGACACCTAACATTTTTTATCAGTAACGGTCTGTGTCTCTAAAAATTTCTCACCTGTTTGCTTTTTAATACCTGTTGACGGAGTCCTCGTCAAATTTGTATTTTTAATAGGTTCGAATTTTTGCTGTAGAGATGCAACATTCGATTTACTGTTCGCTATTTTGTTAACTAGACTCGTTTTGACTCCCGTTTCCATTCCTTTCGTCTCATTTTTCCCCTGACCTTCTTTTGCCGAAAAGGATATGGACTTGACCACACTGACACTGGCACTTGGCGACTTTTTCTTATCAGCAAAACTAGCTGCCTTTTGAACAAGCCCAGTTGGTTTCGGTGGCATCGTTGGTGTCTTGAAACTTTTTCCTGTCGATGTTTTTTGACCTAATTTCGATGACACACTCTTGTTGCTCATTAAGACATCAGGCGACTTTGTACTGTTCTGGTTGGAATTCGAGCAACTCGAAACCACATCTGGACTGTTGAACTTTGCTTCCTTAGAATTAGAAGGCACACTTTTATCTACTCCCGTTTCTGCGTTCCCTAAATTAGTCGATTTTTCTAAACTACCTGATTTCGTCAAACCTTTGTCGGATTTCAGACTCGTGTCTGAACCTTGCCGACTTCTTAGACCGGGTGATTTTGCACCCTTTTCTGCAAGTGCTTTCGCAGACTTTGGAGTAGTCTTCGTATCATTTTTCCCCTTTGTGATGCTTGGAGGGGTTTTGGTTCGGTTGAAAGGCGGTTTGGTCGGAGGCTTGTCTTCTCTTTTATCCTTTTTTGGCATGAAACTTTTATAGAAACTCTCCATTGGTTTCAAGCCCAGCTGTTTCGACATATCATTGCTGATATTAGGATTCCTGGATTCCAGAGAGGAGAGTTTATCCTTTTCCTTTTCCTTCTTAGTCTTCAAATGTTCGGGGATATTGATAGCAGAGGGTAAAAGATAGCCAGAACTGGTCGTCGAGCTGGCAGAGTTAAAGTTCCCAGACTCGGAGTTTGAATAAATGCTCTCGGGGGATTTGTAGAGGCTCGAATTGGCATAAGTCCCGGTTCCGAGATTCTTCTCAGCCTCCTCCTTTGCCTTCTTCTTTCTCGCTAGGGTCGAGGTGGAGTAAATCGAATCGAAATTCCTGTTGGATATCTCCGAAACGATTTCCGATAGCAGACCTAATCCCGTGGAGTCTGTGGCTCCCTCCGAAGTCAGATCAACTGGCTTGGGAGCTTTGTATCCACTATCCTCCATCTTCCGTTCCGGCTTCTTTCTACTCTTCTCTGGAGACGACTCTTCAATCACCGCGTAAATATTATCGCTGGATTGAGACTCCTCAGTAATCTTCGTCAAGGGAGCCTCAGGAATCAAATTCATACAGTCGTCGTAAGCATTGTCAACAATAGGCTTCACGGAAGGAGTCTGGTAGCCTGGAAGCCCCGGAATCTTCATTCCAGTTTCTAGTTTCTCCTGTATAGGTTTCGGGGGTCCAGGAGGAGGCGAAGTGGGTCTCGCGCTCGCAGGAATGCTCGTGGGTCTCTTCAGGGAGTTGGTCTGTCTCATGGATCCGAAGGTCTGAATCGCAGGCCTCGGGGAAACTTTAGAATCTCTCATGGAATGAGCTCTCGTCACGATGTTCTTCTTCTCCTGGGATTCCGAAACCGCGAGAACGGAAACGGCTGCTGTGGGGATGTCGATCTGAGACTGCGGAATGGGATTGGAAATCTCAAGGTTCCTGAGAATCTCCTTGTCGATGACCTTGTTGGCCTTGTGATGCTGAGACCTAGGAAGGGAATTAGTGTTCTTCTCGGGCGGAGGCTGAGAGTTGGAACTCGTGATTCCGGAATTGGGACGCAATATGGAAGCGATTCTGTTTAGAGTGCTTCCCTTTTCAGGCTTCTTTTCCGGTTCCGGCAGTATTATGTTAGACAAAGGCGTGCTCGTGGGTCTTGGAGGCTTTTCTGGAACTGTTTTTGGAGGCTCGGGAGCTGGACGGGTTGGCATTTCGGGACCGGGTGCAGGTCGGTTTGGAATGTCGGGGGCTGGACGAGTCGGAGTGTCGGATTTGGCTTTTTTCGATCCGATTAGTTCGAGAGAACAGGTCGTGGCAGCCAAGACTGGACTGCTGATTAGAGGTCTGGCTGTGCTTCCAGGATTGAGAGGTGGCAAGGCTGGGGCGAGTGAAGGCTCATTGATGGGAGGACTCGAGAGGGCTGATCGAAGATTGTTGATCCTCGGCAGGGGTTTGATGTTTGTTTTGATCGCTACGGTGGGAACTGTGGGTGGAAGTGGTGCTGGCTTTGTTGGCTCGGCAGGAAAAGTTTCATTGGGCATGGGTGTGATACTGAAGCCTTTGAAGTGCCCGAAGAAGTTGTTGTTGTAACGCTCGTCCGAGTCGGATTTGGGAAGCAAACTTGCACAGGCTGGGTCTTGGCTCAGGCTTGAATCGATCGTCTCGATGTTTCGAGGCAGGGGAGTTTGACGGTCGCTTGATTTGAAATTCAAAGTTCCACGAGTGATCCTGAAATATGAAGTAAAATTGTAAGCCTGGGAAGTTGGAGCAAAGCGAGAAATTATTTTGCAACTAGGGTAGATCGAGTGGAAATCTTTTTTTTTTCTTAAATGATAAGAAAGCGAAGTCGAAGGGGCTCATTAATTATTACAGGGTGTCTACCCTACCTAGAAAACATGGAAAACCTGGAATTGTCGGGAAGTTTTTCCGAGAGCCTGCTTAATTTTTTTTTTAAATTGCATTATAAAATTGGATTAGAATGATTCTTCATTTGCAAAAGTAGGTTTATATTACTGTACTTAACTATTTTGTTGGAAATTATTTTTCTTTTTGGTTCGAAATTAATTTTTGTTGAAAAATAGTTTGTTTAGTAGAAAATAAATCTTCATGGTAGAAAATTATTCTGTTTTCTTCCAAATTCAACAATTTGTTTGCAATTTTGTCATTCTGTTGGCTGAACAAAAATTCTCAGTTGGAAATTCAACTTACGTAAAAGTCACTTGTTTTTCCAATTTAAATTTTTGTTAATAAAAATTTACATCTTTTTTTATTTAAAAATCAACTAATACATTTTCGTTCACAATTAATCTATTGTCGAATGAAAATTTAATTACTTTGTTGAAAGTTAAACTCTTGTTGAAAATTAATTTTTTCGTTGAAGATTCATTATTTTAATTGAAAACACATCTCTTTGGTTGAGAATTCGTTTTTTCTTTGGCTTGGCATTAATTTTTTTACTGAAAATTTAACTATTTTCGGTTGAAAATTAATCTTTTTGTAAACATTCAATTATTCTAGATAAAGATCCATAATTTTAGTTGAAAATTCATCTTTTTAACTTAAAATACAATTATTCCAGTAAAAGATTTCTCATTTTAGTTGAAAATTCATCAATTTGTTGGAAAATGTAACTTTTTTTAATTCGTTTTTTTTTTGGTAAATTATTCTTTTTTAACTGAAAATGTAACTATTCCAATTAAATATTCCCTAATTTCAGTTGTAAATTCATCTTATTGGTCAAACATCAATTTTTCTTTTAATGAAAATTTAAATATTCAATCTTTTTACTTGAAAATTAATGTATTTTGTCGAAACTTTGTCTTTTCGGTAGAAATTAATCTTCTTGGTTTAAAATTCATCTTTTTGCTTGATACAGAAACTATCCCAGTTGAATATTTATCGTTTTAGTTGAAAATGAGTTCAATATTTAAATATTTGGTTGAGAATTCATGTACTTTGTTGAGAAATCGTCTTTTTAATTAAAAAATTAACCTTTTTGTTGAATATTTATTATTTTAGTTAAAAATTCATTTGTTTAGTTGAAAATTAATTATTTTTACTGGAAATTCAACCATTCCATGTTTCGTTGAAAATTGATATTTTTAGTTTAAAATTGAATTATTTTGTTAAAAAGTGCATGCATTTTGGTGAAAAATTGTCTTTTGTGGTGGAAAAATTAATCTTCTTGTTGAAAAATTAATCTTCTTGCTTAATACTTCGTCTTTTTGGTTGAAAATTTAAGTAATCCGGTTAAATATTCATCACTTCAATTGAAAATTCATATTTTGGGTTGAATATTTAAGCATTCCGGTTAAATATTCATAATTTTAGTTGAAAATCAATGTTTTTGGTTGAAAACGGACCTTTTTTGGTTTAAAATCTAACTATTTCATTGAAAAATAATTTGTTTTGTTGAACAATAGTCTTTTTTGGTAGAAATTTATTCTATTCGGTTAAAAATTTCAGTATTCTAGTTAAATATTCATTATTTTAGTTGTAAAATCATCTTTTAGTTTTAAAATAAAACTACTTTGTTCTAGGTTCAATTCTCTTGTTAAAAATTCATCTTTTTGAAGATATATTATTTTAATTGTAAATTTATTGTTTTTTTTGTGGTAAATTAATTTTTCAAATTGAAAATTTAACTATTTCATTTTTGGTTGAAAACTGACTTTTTCCGCTCAAAAGTTAACTATTATATTAAATCTTGATGATCTTAGTTGCAAATTGAACTGTTTGGTTAAAAATTGAAAATGCAATATTTTTACTTGAAAAGTTAGTAATTTGAAATGGTTTAAATTTAATTTAATATAGTATTCACATTAATTTTACCTAAATATGTTCTGAATTTCGAATATAAGATGATAAAATAATAATTTGTTTAAATTATTATTCAAATTTTTGCAGTTTCGAGATAAATTCAAGAAATGATTTAATAATATTTAAAATATTATTCAATTATTTAATTAATTGATGATGCTATTGATAGAATAATATTAATTGAATCTCTAGAAACTGAATAAAATCACATTATTTATAATAAACACGCAAAGCTCCGCACTATGGAAAAAACCTGGAATTGCCAGAGAATTTTTTCCCGAATTTGAGTAGACACCCTGTATTACAAAATAGGAAACTTGAACATCTAATCAAACAAGGTCTTAAATGGAAGCATGCATAAATCAAGCGTCAATCCCAATTGTTAATTCTGAAAACGAGATGCAAGCATGCAGACAAGATAAATGCAGGGAGATTGTTAACGAGAGACTGTAATATTAATAGAAAGCGGAAGGAGGAAAAGTAAATGATTACGTAGGTAAGAACGAGTCTTGTCGAGTTTTATCTGCGAACTGCTTTTATTGCACAAAATGTTACAGCGAAAACCAATGCAGGTGTAAATAATAGTGCTCTTTATTTGAGTATTTCAAGACCAAGATAAGTAAGAATTCGTATTGAGACGAGCTCAGACGAAACATTAGTGACGATAAACTAGTATCAGCGATACTTAAAATATATAAATAATTAAACATTCTGCACGATGCACACAGCACAAATAAGATAATTCACGAAAAAAAAGACAATTCACGCATGCTCGTGCAATATTCTTAAATATTCAAGTTCTCGCTTTCTCATCAGATTTTTTTTTCTTTTCTAAATGACTTTAAATTTGCCTAAGTTTATATTTTGCTAGTTATAAATTTACTATAAAGTCTTATTAAAATTGAGCATGCAGTCCATCGCTTGCATACTATTTCTTTAAATCTAGTTCAGAAGACTCTGAATAAAAATATTCTCAAAACGGATTTTTCACACAATTTTACACATGCAAACAGCAAACAACAAACAGCAAACCATGCTTTCTACTACAATATATTACTACTTGAGCTTCGTCCCTTCGCATTCGTAACAAAAAGTTAAATATCAAAAAGTGATATACGAGAATATTTTCAAGTAAAGTAGGGATCATCCATAAACTACATTGCCAATTTTAGACAATTTGTAACCCCCCCCTCCCTTCTGATTTTACGTTTATACTGCTTTTTTTGGGGTTTATAGCGAGACAAGTTCCTAAAAGCCTATATTGTCTACGACACCGCGTGTGGTGAATTATAAACTACGGTAATAAATCAACAATCAAAACAAAAAAGTGATTTTTTAAGTGTTGAAATGTACCTAATAGAACTTTATTTGAAAGTTATTTCGGTTATTATTGAATTTTTAAACTAATAAAGGTCCAGTTTTAGCCAAAAATGAAATAGAAAAACTTTTAACTAATAAAAATAATAATTTTGAACTAAAAAAAAAAACAATTTTCTACCAAAGTGTTGATTTTTTTACAAAAATTATTGAACTTTTAAGACAAAATTATGAATTTTCTATACAAAACAGTTGAATTATTAAATCAAAAATATGAAACTTTGCTAAAAGAGTTATATTTATACCCAAAAAGACGAATTTCCAAAAAAATAAAAGAATTCTCAACCCAAAAGTTTAATTTTTAAGTAAACTAGATTAATTTTCAACAAAAAATTAATTTGTAAGAAAATGGATCAATCTCAACAAAAATTTGAAATTTTATTTTAAAAAGAAACATTTTTCACCGAAAATGGAATAGGTGAATTTTCAATTACCGAAGGATTTTTAAGAAATTAGTTGAACTTTAAAACCTAAGTAGTAAATTTTGAACCAAAAAGGCGAATTTTTAAGCAAAAAGATTAGATTTCTACCGAAAAAATGAATTTGTAAAAAAATTCAAGAATTCTGAAACAAAAAATTGAATTCTGAATTTAAAAAGTGTATTTTTAAACAGAAAGATTAATTTACTACCAGAAACGACGAATTTTCAATCAAATTTAGGAATTATAAACCTGAAAGTTCAATTTTTAAGAAAAAAAGAAAAACAAAATTTTATTTTTAAGAAAGAAATTGAACTTGAAAACATCGTTAATTTTTTAACCAAAAAGATGTATTTTTGCACAAGAAAAATTCATTTTCTACTGAAAAAAACAAATTTTTAATCAAAAGTGAAGAATTCTCTACCAAAAAGTTGAATTTTCAACTATAAAATATGAGTTTTTAAGCAAAAAGATTAATTTACTGCCAAAAAAGACGAATTTTCAATAAAATGTAAGAATTCTCAACCAAAAAGTTGAATTTCAACTAAAAAAGTGAATTTTTAGACAGAAAGATTAATTTACTACCAGAAATGACGAATTTTCAATCAAATTCAGGAATTGTCAACCATAAAGTTAAATTTTTAAGAAAACAAGAAAATCAAATATTCATTTTTAAGAAAGAAATTCAACTTTGAAACCTCATTTAAAATTGTAACCAAAAGGACGCATTTTTGAACAAAAAATGCAATGAATGAATGAATTTTTAAACAAAATTCAAGAATTCTCAACCAAAAATATGAATTTTCAAGCCAAAATATTAAATTACTACCAAAAAACATAAGTTTTTAATAAAATTCTAGATATCTCAACCAAAAAGTTGAATTTTTAAGAATGAAAGATATTTTATTTTTGATAAAATAGTTTGAATTGAAAACCTTGTTGTTAAATTGGTAACCAAAAAGATGAATTTTGATACAAAAAGATTAATTTTCTGGCGAAAAAAAAAACGAATTTTCAATAAAATTCAAGAATTCTAAACCAAAAAGTTGAATTTTCAACTAAAAAAGATGAAGTTTTAAATAAAAAGATTAATTTACTACCAAAAAAGAGGAATTTTCCATAAAAATAAAAAACTCAACCAAAAAGTTGAATTTTCATATATAAAATAAGAATTTTCAATCAAAAAGATTAATTTACTACCAAAAAAGATGAATTTTCAAACAAAAAGATTAATTTTCTACCGAAAAAAAAACGAATTTTCAACCAAATTCAAAAATTCTCAACCAAACAGTTAAAGTTTCAACTAAAGAAGGTGAATTTTTAAACAAAAATATCAATTCCCTATAAAAAAAGACAAGTTTTAAATAAAATTTCAGAATTCTCAACCAAAAAGTTGAATTTTATGAAAGAAAGAAATCTTTATTTTTTATTTTTAAATAAATAGTTTCAATTGAAAACCTAGTTGTTAAATTTGTAACAAAAATATGAATTTTTAAACAAAAAGATTAATTTTATACCGAAAAAAATGAATTTTGTATAAAATTCAAGTATTTTCAAACAAAAAGTTGAATTTTAGACAAAAAACATAAATTAAAAAAATATATTAATTTTATACCAAAAATAATCATCACCTGGAAACGTACTAAAAACGTTACCATATGTATTTTTAGACAACAAATTCTCGAAATTCTAAAAGTTTAATATTTTTTAACGCTATTTTGACTGCCCCCCCCCCCCTAAGGTGGTAATGTCGTTTATGAATGATCCCTTAAAAAAATGATTGCACTCTTGTGAAAACTAGTTGGTATATGTGATGCGACGAGATTCATTCTAAGATCTACATTTTCGGCGTTAAAATTAATTAATAACCTTATTCGATACGATCACAGGATTAAATGGTATGAACGTTTCGTATTTGAGTAAACAAATGTCTCTTTCAAATGTTGGTACCAAAATATTGGTAGAGAAACTGAGATCCTGATTCGTTCAAAGTTATACAATGCCGTATCAAATTTTAACCGGAAAAGAAGACGCTTCTCTTTGGAATTTGAAACGGCACTAATGCTAAAAGGAGTTCTTCCGATACTTTTAAGTATAAGCGTTTGTATCGGAATAGCTTCTATATATCTACCTACAATTGTAACATTTTAAGTCTCGTCTACTTTTTTCATTGTCTTTTAGGCAGTGAAAGTTTTCGGTCTTTTTTTTTATTAATCTGCCGAATTTCAAGGCTTGACTTAGCAATCGCGTTTCGACGACAATTTAATACTTATAATTTCAGACAACATTAATGTACAGTAACAGGGCGTCTACTCAAAATCCTGGAAAAAAATTCCCTGACAATTTTATTTATTTTTTCCAGATATCCGAATATATATACAATTTCGGGAGTTTATTTTAATAATGTTTTTTTGTCAGTTTCTAGGGATTCAATTAATATGTTTAATTTATAATGCTTTGACAACTTGCATTACAAGATATAGTTGAATATATTATAATCATGGATTAATTAAATAATGAAATAATGCTAAAAAATAATTAATCATTTCTTGAATTTGTGCTTAAAGTCCATGAATTTGAATAAGAATTCAAACAATTTTTTTTTTATCTTCTTATACTTAAAATTCAATCCCTAATTTTTCAAGTAAAAGCATTTTCAACAAGATAGATGGATTTTCAAACGCGAAGATTAATTTTATATTAAAAAAGACTATTTTCAACCAAATACATGAATTAGTGACCAAATTGTTAAATTTTTAACTAAAATATATCAATTTTCAACCAAGAAGATTCATTTGCATAAAAAAGACAAGTTTTCAATCAAATATATGAATTTTTAACTCAGAAATATAATTCATTTGTCATCCAAAAATTGAATAGTTAAATTTACAGTTAAAAAATTAATGTTCAACTAAAGAGACAATTTTTCAAGAAAATAATAGAATAGTTAGTAATGAACTTTTAATGGTAAAGAATCTTCAACAGGAATATAATTTTAAACAAAAACGATGAATTTTCAAGCAAGAAGATTAAATTGTACCAAAAAGGGCGAATTTTAAACTGAAAAATACCATTTTCAACCAAAAATTAAATATTTAAATTTTTAGTAACAAAAAATTATTTTTCATCCATAAAGAACATCTTTTCAACTCAAATGACGAATTTTCAACTACAATAATTGAATTTTAAATGAAAAAGATCAATTTTTAATAAGAAGATGTTTTCTATAAAAAAAGTCAATTTTTCAACAAAATACAAGAATTTTTTACCAAATATTTGAATTTTCAACTAAAAAATATGATTTTTAAAGTTAAGTTATCAGACAAAAAAATAATTTAAAACCAAACTGATCAATTTTCAACTAAAATAATGAATCGTCAATTGGAATAGTTGAATTTTAAATGAAAAAGATTCCTTTTTATTAGGAAGATTTTTTTTACCGAAAAGACGATTTTTCCACCAAACACAACAGGTTTAAATAAAAAAAGTTAAATTTTAAACGAAATAGTTGAATTTTCAACGAAAAAATATGATTTTTAACGTTAAATTATCAATAAAAATATATATTCATTATAATTGATGAATTTTAAACTAAAATAATAAATCTTCAAGTGGAATAGTTGAATTTCAAATGAAAAAGATTTCTTTTGACCAAAAAGACGATTTTCCAACAAAATAAAAGAATTTTAAAAGAAAAAATGGAATTTTCAACTAAAAAAAAATATTTTTAACGTTGAATAATCAGTTTAAAAAATTAATGTTCATCTAAATTAATAAATTTTAAATTAAAATGGTGAATCTTCATCTGGAATAGTTAAATTTCAAATAAAAAACGATTAATTTTTAACAAGAAGTTTTTTTTACCAAAAAGACAATTCTTCAAAAAAATATAAGAATTTTAAACGAAAAAGTTAAAATTTCAACTAAAATTAATTATTTTTAACGTTAAATTATCAGTCAAAAAAATTATTGTTCATCTAAATTGATGAATTTTAAACTAAAATGATAAATCTTCAACTGGAATAGTTGAATTTTATATGAAAAAAATTAATTTTAACAAGAAGATTTTTTTTACCAAAAAGACGATTTTTCAACAAAATACAAGAATCTTAAACGGAATAGTTGAATTTTCAAGCAAATACTTGAATTTTTAACTAAAAAAATGATTTTTAACGATAAGTTATCAGGCTAAAAATTAATTAAAAACCGAACTGATGAATTCTCAACTAAATTAATGAATTTTCATCTGGAATAGTTGCATTTTAAATGAAGAAGTAAAATGTTCAACTAAATAAAATGATTTTTAACGTTAAACTATCAATAAAAAAAATTAATGTTCATCTAAATTGATGAATTTTAAACTAAAATGATAAATCTTCAACTGGAATAGTTGAATTTTAAATGAAAAAGATTAATTTTTAACAAGAAGATTTTTTTTACCAAAAAGATTATTATTGAACAAAATACACAAATTTTTCTTTGTAACCAAAAATAGAATGCGTTAAATTATCGTTTAAAGAAATTAATTTTCAACGAAATTGATCAATTTTAAACTACAATGATAAATCTTCAACTGGAATAGATTAATTTTTAATAAGATTATTTTTTGTCCAAAAAGACGATTTTTCAATAAAATACATGATTTTTAAACGAAATATTTGAATTTTCAAGCAAATGCTTGAATTTTAAACTAAAAAGATTAATTTTTAACCAAAAATGGAGTAATTAATTTATCAATAAAAGAATTCATTTTCAACCAAACTGATCAATTTTGAAATAAAATTATGAATCTTGATCTGGAATAGTATATTTTAAACCGAAAATATGAATATTTAACTAAAATTATCATTTCTAACCAAAAAGATATATTTTCAACCAAGAAAATAAATTTCTACTAAAAGTCGTATTTACAACTGAAAAAGAAAAATTTTCAATCAAAAACTGAATAGTTAAATTTTTAACTACAAAAATTAACGTTTAAACAAAGAAATTAGTTTTTAACTAAAATGATGTGATATTCAACTGGAGCTACACAAACAATAATTGTTCAACAAAATGTTTGAAGGTTCAACTGGAATAGTTTAATTTTTAATCAAAAAATTAATTTTCAGCAAAGAAAAAATAATTTTGTACGAAAAATGTTATAGTTTATATTGGGACAAGAAAATATTTTCATTTTTAATAAAAAAAAGTTGAATAACACAAAAAATACCACTTTTCAACTAAGAAAGATTTTCCAGTCAAGAGAGAGAGAAAATGTCAAATACACTGTGAATTTTCAAAGAAACAGATGAATTTTTAACCAAAGAAGATTAATTTTTTACAGAAAAAAGAATTTCCAACAAAATACAGATACAAAGCAGATACTTGAATTTTCAACTAAAACCGATCAATTTTAAACAAAAAATAGAATATTAAAATTTTCAGTTAGAAAATTTATTTAAAAAGAAAGTAAAAACAACATTTTTAAGACAACAGTTAAATACATGTAATATGAAGCTATTTTTGCAAATAAATCATTGCTATTCAATTTTATATTGCAATTAGAAAAAAAGCACGCTCTCGAGAAAATTCCCCGATTAAAAAAGAAAAAGAAACGATCAGACATTTGCAGATTTTCCAGGTTTTCCAGATAGAGTAGACACCCTGATTAAGTTTACCAAAAAACTTTGACCCTAAATTTTAAAAATTTCCAATAAGTCATAAATAATAAAGTGTTTTGATACCAATAAAATACTTTCTCCCTTAAACGTTCACCTATTTATAAAATAGAGATTTTCACACTAGGAATTTCTAAAAATATATTAATCCAAACTTTGGATTGAATTGCGCAGAGATGAAAATGTCTAGTTGGGTGGAGGAGGTGGTTTCTTGTTATAAAAGGGAGTTGGGGCCGTTAAATTGGATTTATTCCTTAACAAAGTTTCCGAAGTATCTGGAGTGATACCAGAAGTGCTGGAAGGACTCTCGTTCAATTGCTCAAACTTAAGCTCAGTCTGAACTTTGAGCCCCTTAAAGTTTCTGTTAGGACCTTTCTGAAATTGCTGGATGTGATCCGCCAATTTGGAGCCTAAATCCATCTTAAGGGGACTTATCCTCTTGGATTTCATTTCCGAGGAGTTTAATTTTGAATTGACTTCCACCTGGGCTGTAGCAGCCGGTCTAAACTCTACTTTAGGATCATTCAACGAATTTCTATACTGAATATTGTTACTGCAATTAATCACGTCTGGATTTGTCGTCGAGACGAGATTGCTTTTAACGATTTCAAGTTTGTCCTTGCCTGATAGTTGATCACTGATAGTGAACAATTTATTCGCGTTACAGGGAGGATTTTTCCTCGGCGTGAGGGCAACGAGAATGCGCTCGAAAAAGCCCTTTTCACTTTTGCCAACCGATTTTGGCGCCACTTTCGGCTTGCGTTTCGCTTTCAAACAGTCGACATTGAATACGTACTTGGAGATCGCTCCCTTCTTCCACTGTTTGTTTGGACTGTTTTTCGCGTACCAGACGCCGAGACTGATCAAAGCGATTGTGGGCAGCACGCCCAGGAAAACGATGTAGAGAGCTGTCACGAAATCGTTTCTCGCTGTAAATAAAAACACAAAAAAAAGGTAGAGAGGATTATGAGAATTAAGAATTTTGAAGCGAAATTGAAAACAGGCCTTTAAAAGTCACTACGTGATAAAATACAGAGTCCGAAGGGTACTTTCTGTCACGCACATAGGGTAATTTTTTAACGCTCAAAAGGGTACAAACAAATTCAAAAGAATCCGATTGATTTCCGCAAAATTGGAATGAATTTAGAGGATTTTAAAGAAAAGCTTGAAGAATTCTGTGAAATTCATGAAAATTCAATGTGAATTTTAAAAACATCCAAATTGATTGAAAACAGCTTAAAAATTTGAAAAAACTTAATTGAATTGAGTAGAATTTAGAAGAATTAAAGTGAATTAAAAAAAATGCAAGAGAATTTAGAAGAACTCAGGTTAAATTAGTAAGAATTCAGAGTGAATTTTAAAAGAAACATTTCAAATCACTTAAAATAATTGAAGCCCTACAAAAATTGAAAGAAAAATACGAAAAAGTCCATTTATTTCAGTAAAATTTTAGTGAAGTTAGAAGAATTTAAAGAAAATGAGAAGAATTAAATGAAAATAATAAAAAATGAAGCTGAGATTAAAAAGAAATAAAGTGAATTCAAATCATTCGAAAATTTAAAAAAATGAAGCAAACAATTTTAAAAATCTACTAAATTGAGTTAAATTTAGAACAATTTAAGTGAATTAAAAAAAGTCATGAGGATTCCAGTAAATTTAAAATAATTCAAGGCAAATTAAGAAGAATTTAGGGCGAATTAAAACAAAAATGTCAAATCACTTCAAATCTTTGAAACCCTACTAATTTCTTACCAACAAGTGACTAATGACTACAAAACAGTTCAAAAGAATTTAAATCAATTGAGCAAAATTCAAAAAGTCCATTTACTTTAGCAAAATTTGAGTGAATTTAGAAGAATTTACGGGAAATGAGAAGAATTCGATGAAATTCATAAAAAAATTAAGCTGAATTTAAAAAGCAATCAAGTGAATTGAAAATAAATAAAAAATATGAAAAATTAAAAAGAAATCCATTGAATTTAGTAGAACTAAGTAAATTTAGAAGAATTAAAGCGAATTAAAGAATGTAAGGGATTTTCAATTAGTTTAAAAAAATTCAGCGTAAATTAATAAGAATTCAGGGTGAATTAAGAAAAATTCAAATCAGTTCAAATCTTGGAAACCCTACTAATTTGCAAATCAAAAAGTGGCTAATGACTATAAAATAATTAAAAAGAATTAGAAGAATTAAAAAACTCCATTTGTTTCAATAAAATTTGAGTTAATTTAGAAGAATTTAAGGAAAATGAGAAGAATTCGATCAAATTCATAAATTATTCAGCTGAATTTAAAAAGCAACTCAGCAAGAGGAAAATAAATGTAAAAATATGAAAAAATTAAAAAGAAATCCATTGAATTAAGTAGAATTGAGTAAATTTAGAAGAATTAAAGAGAAATGAGGAGAATTCGATGAAATTCATAAAAAATTAAGCTGAATTTATTAAGAAATAAAGTGACTTGAAAACCCCTCGAAAATATGAAAAAATTCTTTAAATTAAATAAGTTTGAAATGAGTTGAGCAACATTAAAAAAACATTCAAAAGAATTTGATGAAATTCCTATGAATTTAAGGTGAGTTTACAAGTCTCCAAGATGAATTAAATAAATAACTTTTTAAATCCATTGAATTGAGTAAAATTTAATAAATAAAAAAAAAAAAAGTGAATTAACAAAATTCAAGGGTTTTCAAAAGCATTCAGCGTGAATTGATAAGAATTTAGAGTGAATTAAAGAAAAATTTTAATTTAAAACACTTAAAATCTTTGAAACCCTACTAATTTCTAGCCAAAAAAGTGACTAATGACTATAAACAATTTTTAATTATTTGGAAAAATTTAAGAACAAAAATCAAACATTTATTTCAGTAAAATTTCAGTGAATTTAGAAGAATTTAAAGGAAATGAGAAGAATTGGATGAAATTCATAAAAAAATTAAGCTGAATTTAAAAAGCAATCAAGTGAATTGAAAATAATATTTAATAACAAAAAATATCCATTGACTTAAGTTGAATTGAGTAAATTCAGAAAAATTAAAGTGAATTAAAAGAATTCAAGGGAATTCCACAACATTTAAAAGAATTCAGGATGAATTAAAAAAAGTCAAACCACTTTAAATCTTTGAAAACCCTAATAATTTCTAACCAAAAAAGTGACTAATGTTTAGAAAGCAATTCAAAAGAATTGGAAAAATTGAAAAACAATCTAATTATTACAGTAAAACTTGAGAGTATTTAGAAGAATTTAAGGGGAATGAGAAGAATTCGTTTAAATTCATAAAAAATTGAGTTGAATTTAAAAAAAAATAAAGTGAATTGAAAACAATTCAAAAATATGAAAAAAATCTTTGAATTCAGTAAGTTTGAAATTAGTTCAGAAAATTAATTTTAAAAAGTGAATTGAATTGAGTAAAATTGAGTGAATTTAGAAGAATTTAAAAGAATTAAAAATAATTCAAGATAAATTAATAAGAATTCAGGGCGAATTCCAAATAAAATTGCCAAAAACATTTGAAAATCTCTTCAAATCTTTGAAATCCTACGAAACCCCTTACTTCTTGTGAAATCAGATGAAAATTTCTTTGTAATTTTTTTAAATAACCTAAAATATTTCAAAACCCTTGAAATTTGTTGAAATTTCTTTAAATTTGTTAAAAGACCAATTATGTAAAAAAATATATATTTTTTGAAATCCACTAAAATAATATCAAATCCCGTTAAATTCTATTGTATCTTCAGAAATCCCAGGAAATGTATTAAAATACATGAAGAGCTTTAAAATCCCTTAAAATCAATAAAAACCTCAGAAATCTGATAAAATTTTGTGAAATCCTTTAAAATAGCCTTATCTTCCGAAATTATAGAAAACTTTTTACCTTAAAATATTTCAAACGTTTTGAAATCCCTTCCAATGAAGTAAATTAATAAAAAATACCTTGTTATCTTTTAGAATTCGCTTCAATATTTTAAATTAAAATCTCTTGAAAATGCCTTGGATTGTCAAAGTTTTAAAAATACCCTAAAATCTTACAAATTCATTCAAATTATTGAAATCTATTGAAAATGTCTCGGAATCTTTCAAAATGCCCGGAAATATTTAAATAGAATTTACAACAATTCAGAAATACGTATAGACCTGAATTAAATAGTGAAAAAGTGGCTATTGTGAACTTCGAATTTTTTTTAAAGTGACCAAAAAGTGACTTGAGAAAAAAGTGACTAATACTGATTTTTGTAAAATTCCATTATGGACTGCAAATTAAGTACCATAGGGACCAAATAAATCTTGAAAATAGGGTACTTTAGGGACCTAAACTGAATATAGGGGAAATTATGGGATGTGAAAATTGCCGGATTTTTTGTATCTTACCGTTCGGGTCATCGGCATGCCCACTGTCTATAGATCCACCATATCCGGGTTCTGTACAGTCAGGAGGCTCCCAACCACGATTGCAGTGACAGTGGCCCAAACTGTTGCAAACTCCGTTTCCACCGCAGTTGTTTGGACAAGCCTTTCCGCCCGAAATTTTCGCTCTCAGATCTGCTACTGGCATGCATTTTTGGTTCACACACATCTGGAAATTTATTTCATTGGTGGATACATTTTTCGGTATTCAAATATTTAATCAGGGTGGCTGCTCGAACTTCAAAATAGAATTCAAGGCAATACTAATTTTCTTTAACCCTCTTAGCCAAGACTGGGTGTATTATACCCGGTCGATATTTTCGGCTCGGTATATAGTTGGTTCAGTGTTGTGAAAATATTTATAGTAATTTGTTGAATTAATCTTAATAATTTTATAATATTCATTTTTATGATACTTTTAGCTATAGTTAAAAAAATAAGAAATCCCAATACGTTAATTTGAACCAGAGATATTTAAGTCTAGGCTGAGAGGGTTAAAGAAATATATCATGGTAATTTTTGTTAAAGTGATTTTATACTTCATAGCCCGAAAATTCTCTCAAACGGATGAAATATGATAATGTGTCAAGAAAATAGGACAATAATAGGGAAATAAATTCTTTTAAATAACATTAATATAGGTGCCAATTTCCTAAGATTTCGAGTAGAAATATATTGCATTTTCAACAAAAGAGCAGAATTTTTTACTAAAAGATATGACTTCTTGCTCAAAAATATAATAGTAGAATTTACAACAACAAAAAATTAACTTTAAAAAATTGGAGAATTTTCAACAAAATAAATCAAATTTCAACAAATTCGTGAAATGTTTAACAAAAACCAATTAATTCTAGACTGAACCTATAATATTATACGTTTTGATTAAAAAGAATTAACTTCCAACCATAAAAGATGAGTTTTCAATAAAAAAAGATGACTTTTTAAAAAAATAGTTCAATTTTCAAGAAAATAATTAAATTTTCATCCAAATAGTAGAATTATTAACTAAAACAAATTAATTATATACTTAACCTACAATAGTAGACTTTTTAATTAAAAATAATTAACTTCGAACCATAGAAGAAAAGTTTTCGATAAAAAAAAGATGACTTTTTAAAAAAAAGTTCAATTTTCAAAAAAATAGTTACATTTTAAACCAAGTAGTAGAATTATAAACCAAAAGAGATGAATTCTCAACCAAAAATATAATAGTGGAATTTAAAAGAAAAGAATTAACTTTCAACAAACAAAAATTAATTTTCAACCAAAATAATCGATTTGCAACCAATTAGTAGAATTTTTAACAAAAAGAAATTAATTCGAGACTAAAAATATAATAGTAGACTTTTTAATTTAAAAAAACTAACTCTCAACCATATCAATGACAACAAATAGTTAGATTTACAACCACAAAATTGATGTTTCAAGAAAAAAAGACGAATTTTCGACAAAAAAGTTGAATATCTGTAATTATTTGAATTTTTTAGCCGAAAAGACGAATTTTCAACAAAACGGTTGAACTTTCAATAAAAAAAGATAACGTTTTGACAAAATAGTCGAATTTTAAACAAAATAATACAATTTGCAACCAAAAGAGATTAATTTTGTTTCAAAAATATAATAGTAGAATTTTCAAGTGAAAAGAATAAAATTGTAACCATAGAAGATAAAATTTATACAAAAATATAGGTTTTTTCTACCAAAAGCTGAATTTTCAATTCAAAGGGCCACTTTTCTAGCCAAAAATACGAATAGAATAACTTTGGAATCAAAAAGAATTAACTTTAAACGAAAAAATATAAATTTTATACCAAAAATGAAATAGTGAAATTTTCAGATAAAAAAACTGAATTTTCAACAATATACACAATTTGCAACGAAATAAGTGAATTTTCAACTTAAAAAAACCATTTTCAATCAAAAATGGAATAGTCAAATCTTCGGATAAGAAAGTAATGAATCTTTAATAAAATAAAAATATTTTTTTACAAATTACTATGACCTTGAACCCAAAAAGAAGAATTTTTAACGAATAATTGAATAGTTGATATTCCAACTAAAAATTATTTTTAAAATAAATAAGAAGAAATTGAATTTAAACATAAAGACAAATTTTAAATGAATAACTTCATTTATAAGTTCAAAAATTAATTTTAAAAAATCGATAAAATAATAAAATTTAATTATTTTATCGATTTTTTAAAATTAATTTTTGAACTTATAAATGAAGTTATTCATTTAAAATTTGTCTTTTTTGTTTAAAATCAATTTCAATTCAATTTTCAAAAAAAAGTTTGTAGCCAAAAATAAAAAAGTTCACTTTTCAGTAAATACTATAATTTTGATCCAATAAAAAGAAGGTTTGAACGATACAGCTAAATTTTCAACCAAAAAGATGACTTTCAAAGAAGAAGATTAATTTTCTGCCAAAAAGTCAAGTTTTCAAGAAAAAAAAAGAACTTTTAGCTAAAAAAATATATGTTTAACAAATCAGTTAAATATTTAACAAAGTAGTTAAATTTTTAACAACAAAAACAAAACAATAAATTTTCAAATTAGAAGAATGATTTTCTAAAAAAAAGTCAATTTTCAAACACATAGTTGAATTTTCAACTAAAAAGATCAATTTTCAAGAAAAGAAATACAAATTGTCTTAAAATTATTTAAATTTTCAACCGAAACATGATTTTTCAATCAAAAATATGATTTATTAAGTATCAAGAATAATGTTAAAACAAGAGAAGAATTTTTGATAAAATATAGGAATTTTCATGGTTAATTTTTAAACTAAAAGAGGTGAATTTTGAACAACATAAAATGTAATAGTTGATATTTCAACCAAAAATATTGTAAATTAAAAGCCGTTTGAATACAACCAAAAAGGACAAGTTTTTAAAAAATCATGTAATTTTTCAAATAAAAAGATTGGTTTGTAACCAAAAATAAAATAAACAAATTTCAACCAAAGAGAAGAAACTTCACAGGGTAAAATTTTAATCAAAAACAGTTGAATTCAATTAAAAAAGGAAGATTTTTCTCCAAAACAGTTGATTTTTTAATTTGAAAATATTATTATATTTATCATTTAGATGTTAATTTTTGTATCTATTATTATATCTATAGATGACAAACAAGGAAGATGACAAATCCTAAAATATGGTTTTCTATTACCATTAAATAAAGAAGTCTTAAATGTGATATTTTTTTATTCAATTAGACTCTGTAAGGAACCTAAAATATTTTAACATTTGTATGTAACTTTTAAAGAAAGAAAATTAACGAATATTTTTTATCTTTGACAACAGTTAAATTAATCGAAAATTATTTTTCGACAAGCTATAATTAATCCATGTTGAAATTGAATTCTGAGAATTGAGAAGAAGAAAATAAGTATTATCACCTTGCTTTTAAATTTATGTCAATATAATTTCCATAAGATTCTTGAAAAATTTACCAGACTTTTAAATATTTCAGGCTTGTCAAAAAAGAATCTAGAAGATTTTAAAGACATTTTTTTATAAAATTGGATTTTAAGAATATTATGAAAAATTCGAGTCCTTTTAAAAGATGTTTAGAACTTTTAGAAGTTGGGAAGGAATCAAGAAATATTTGAATATTAAATTAAATACAATTCCAAATTTAAAAAGATTACTTTACAATCTTCTGAATGTCCCCAGAAATTTTAAGAAAATTGGTATATTTTCCAATCTTACCAAATTGAAATATTTTGCTTTAAAATCCAATTTTCTCTTAAAGTTCATTTTTCAAAATAAAAAATTAGTTTAATTTTTCTTATGAACATGAAAAAATGTTTTTCATTTCCGTGAAACTACGAAATTCTTAAAAAATCTTTTCGAGTTTTAATTATTTTTCAATCGTTTTAAAACTTTTGAATATCTCTTAAACTTACTTATTTTTTTCTAAAATTATGCAATATGGCACAAATGCAAAATTTTGCTTTGAAAACTTTCACACTTTTAAAAAATGTTTAGGAAATATTTCAAAATGTTTTGTGATTTTTTTCCGATTTCCTCTTGAAATTCCTTACAAAACAATCATTTAAAAATTTCCCATGAATTTAAAGAACTTTTTTTCACATCCTGACGAAATTTAGTTTACCTAACAAATTTGTAAATTTTGCAAATTAACAAAAAAATGGTCTCAAATTTTCTATATTTTTTAAACCCACATTTTAAAATCTTAAAAACTTAAAATTAATCTTTGAAAATAAAACCGAAACCATTTCTCCTCAGATCTTTCATAATTATTAAAAAGCTTCTAACTCTTTTATTCGGGGTCTTTGCATGTTCTCTGAGTTCACTTTTATAACCTGATTTTCATACCGGAGCGATAATAAATGAAAATGAATCGATAAAAAAAAACAGAAAAACACTATTAGAAAAATCCACTGTGTCATTTTTACCATAATTATATAAATAAACCATTTTCTTGATAAATTATTAAGAGTTTGTAACTGCTCAACATGGCCGTTTTCAACACATGGGCTGGCGACAACGATATTTATTGTAAGAGTAAAAAAAAAATCTGAAAAATTGTCTGGTTTCAACAAAATGTCCAGATATTTCCTGGTCAGTAGCCAGCATTTCTATATTTGTTGATTATTTGAAAACTTACCTTGCCAGGTGCACATTTAGCACCATCTGGTGCGAGACCGGGATCGACTTCGTTCAACCCCAAATCAACAATTGCGGATCGACAAGGGATGATGTTCCCCTCGGCGTTTATAAACGAATGACTGAGAATAGCAACCGATTCCATTCCAAACTCGAGTCTCTCGTTTAAGTGCTTACAATGAAGCATTCCGCAAAGAATGTCCCTGTAAAAATTAAATCGTAAGAAATCGAAATTTTATTTCTATTGCTTCACGCCACCACTTGCCACCAACATTCTGTCAAACTGATTCGTGTTAAAGAATATTATATCAGGTTATATTAACGTAACCAAGTTTTTATTCTTATATTCCTAGGAACAAAATTCAAGGTCTTTTTCAGGGTTTCCAGGTGAAGAGGTCAAATTTTTCCAGGTCTCCTTTTTTTACATTAAATAATCAAATAATCGTTTTTTATACAGGTCAAAGACGAAACATTTCATTTTTTTATTGGCCAACAATTTCTCAAGAAAACAGAATTATAAATAAATTTTTTATTTTTTGCAAACATGAGTCGTCTTTTTGAAATCTTTGGGAATATTTTTTAATCTTTGTAAAATATTTAAAATCCCTAAACAATTATTTTTAATCTATGTGAAATTTTTTTATCTTTTGAAATCTTTGTCAATTCCTTGAAATGTTTTGAAGTATTTGAAATCTTGAAATTTCTGTGATATATTTTTAAATCTTTAAAAATTGTGTAAAATCTTTGCAAAATCCTGTTGAACAAAACAAGAATCCAACGACCAAATTTGGACCACAACGAATAAACAAAAACCAAAAAAACCCTATTGTAATTTGAAAAAAAAATAAAATAAAAATTTTCGGAAAAAAATAAAAAAGAGGAAAGAAAAATGAGAAGGCAGCCAACCACATCCCCTTCCTTCTCTTTTTTCCTTTCTTTCGTCTTTTTTATTTTTATGACCATCAAATTATAATAAAATAAAAATAAAAAACATAAATAAATAAATTTGCATTACCCTAATAACAATATAATGCAAATTTATTTATGTTTTTTATTTTTATTTTATTGTAATTTGATGGTCATAAAAATAAAAAAGACGAAAGAAAGGAAAAAAGAGTTGGACGTTAAATGGGATTTTTAATTTGGATTTTGGTCTAATTTAAATTTCATAAATTTTGAAAACCTTTGCAATCCTTAAATTCTATGAAGTCATTGTGAAATTTGTTGACATCTTTTAAATCTTTATGAAACATTTCTTTAATCTTCGTTTGTGAAAACTTTAGTATTCGTTTGAAATCTTTTGAAATTTTCTCAAATTTCTTGAAACATTTTGAAGTTGTTTAAAAATATTGAAATATTTTGAAATCTTTGATATCTTTAAAAAATGTCATTCTTGCAATCTAAGATTTCAGATAATTAAATTAGATTAAAATCAAATTTAAAACCCTTTTAACGTCCAATAATCAAGTTAATCTAACGAAGAAGAAGAACTAAGAATCTAATATTTTTTATTTATTTATTAGTTATTTATTTATAATAAAGAGGTCGAAAAAAACAAAAAAGTGAATGAAGGGGCTTTGGTCTTCTCATTTTCCTTTCTCCTTTTTATTTTTCTCTAAATAAAAACGAAAATTTTTTTCTTTACTTTTTTTTAACAGGAAAGGATAAGAGGAAAACGTTTCCTTTTTTTCAGATTGCAATGGAAACATTTTATGGTGGTTGTAAAAATTTGGCCGTTAGATTCTTGATTTTATTTTCAGGAATTCTTCACGTTTCTTGAAATCGGTTTAAATCCTTATAAATTCTTTAAAATACTTGTGAAATCCTTCCTACATCTGTTGTATTTATTTGCAATCATTGGAATATTTGAAACTTTTGTGAAGTATTTTGAAGTTTTCTAAACAAAAATAAGAAAAAAAGTTTTAAATTCTTATGGATTCTTCGAAATATTTGTGAAATCTTTTGTATTCGATTGAAATCATTGAAATATTGGAAATATTTCTGAAATCTCTTGAAATGTTATAAAAAATTTTAAATGATTTAAAATCTTTGAAATGTTTTGAAATCCTATAAATCTAGTGTAGTACCCTTTTTGAAATATTTGAAATTATTTTAACATCTTTGTGAAATTTTGATAAAATCTTTGAAATGTTTGCGAAATCTTTTGTATTCATTTGAAATCATTAAAATATTTGAAATTGTTGCAAATCTTTGAAATATCTGAATATTTTTTTTGAAACCTTTGTAAACAAATCTTCTAAACAAATTTGAAATCGTTTAAAATATTAACAATTTTTTTAAACTTTTGAAATCGGGTGTATCCTTTTTTAAAATTTTGAACTTGAAATCATCATGAAATTTTTATGAAATCTTTGAAATATTTGTGAAGTCTTTTGTATTCATTTGAAATTATTAAAATTCTTGAAATCTTTTGAAATCTTTGAAAAATGTTCGAAATTTTTGTGAAATCTTTGGAAATCTTCTAAAGAAATTTGAAATCGTTTAAAATATTAGAATTTGAAAACTTTAGAAAAATTATATGAAATTTTTATGAAATCTTTTGTATTCATTTGAAATCATAAAAATATTTGTGAACTCCTATCCGAATTATATTGTGAACCTATCCGAAATCTATAATTTTCAAAAAAAAAAATTTGAATGCTTGTGAAATCTTTCTGATATCTTTGGAAATCTTTTAAAAATATTTGAAATATTTGGTAATATTTGTTAAACTATTGATATGATAATTTTTTTGTGAAATCTTTTAAATCTATCAGAAATCATTAAAATCTTTATGAAGCCATTGAAATTGTTGTACACTCTTTGGAATCTATCTGAAATCTTTTCGAAATATTTTAAATCTTTGTGAAATCTTAGGGAAATAATTAAAATATTTCTGAAATCTTTGGAAATCTTGTCGAAATATTTTTAATATTTGGGAAATAATTAAAATCTGTCTGAAATCTTTGGAAATCCTTAGAAATCTTTGTGAAATAATTTAAATCTTTGTAAAATCTATCTGAAATATATAGAAATCTCACGGGAAATAATTGAAATATTTTTGAAATAACTGGTAATATTTTTGAAATCTTTGTGAAATCATTTACATCGTTTTGCACTCCTTAAAATCTATTTGAAGTTTTTATGAAATATTTTTAATCTATCTGAAATCTTCACGAATCATTTGAAATCTTTGTGAAATCGTTGACATCTTTTTGAAATCTTTCTGCTATCTTGGAAAATCTGCAAAATATTTGAAATAGTTGGTACCTGAAATTATTGAAATTCTTGGGGAAATCATTCAAGTCTTTTTCAAATCTTTTCAATCTATCCGAAATCTTTGAAATCTTTGGTACATCACTGAACTCTTTGTGAAATCCTTTTAATGGATCCGAAATGTTTGGGAAATCAATCAATTCTTTGTTAAACCTTTCTGAAATCTTTGGAAATCTTTCCGAAATATAAAAAAAAAAATTCAAATCTTTGTGAAATATTTAGGGAATCATTGAAATCTTTATGCACTCTTTGAAATCTTTGTGAACAAATTGAAGTATTTGTGAAATATTTTTAATTTATCTGAAATCATTTCGAAATATTTGAAATCTTTTAGAAATATTCCAAATCTTTTAGAAATCGTTACAATATTTGTGAAATCCTTCTAAAATGTTTGCGAAATATTACAAAGATTTTAAAAAATATTTGGTAATATTTGAGAAATTTGTGCAAACTTCGAAAAATCATTGAAATCTTTGGGAAATCTTAGAGAAATCATTGAAATCTATGTGGATTAATTGAAGTGTTTGTAAAAACTTTTAAATTTAACTTAAATAATTGCGAAATATTTGTAAAATTTTTTAATCTGTGGGTAATGGTTCAAATCTTTGGAAAATCATTCAAATATTTGGGAAATCGTTCAAATCATTGTGAAATCGTTCTAAAGTCTTTACGAAATATTACAAATATTTTTTTAATATTTGGCAATATTTGAAAAATTTATGAAATCTTTGAAAAATCATAAAATTCTTGTGAAATCTTATAAATCTATCCAGGATCTGTGCTGAATATTTGAAATCTTTGGAAAATTATGTAAATCTTGTGTAATCTTTGAAATCTATCGGAAATCTTTGTGAAATAAGTAAGGCCTTTGTGAAATATTTGGGAAATTATTAAAATCTTTCTGCCCTCTTTGAATTATATTTTTAAATTTTATGAAATATTTTTAATCTATTCGAAAGTTTTACGAAATATTGTAAATTTCTGTGAAATCATTGAAATCTTTGTGAAATCTTTCCGAGATCTTTGCCAATTATTTGAAATATTTGGTAAAATTTTATGAGATTCTTGAATTCTTTGGGACATCATTGAACTCTTTCTCAAATCTTTTTAATCGATCCGAAATCTTTGGGAAATCAATAAATTCTTTGTAAAATCTTACTGAAATCTATATAAATTTTTCCGAAATATTTAAAAAAAATTTGAAATCTTTGTGAAATATTTAGGGAAGAATTGAAATTTTTGTGCACACTTTGAAATCTGTCGGAAATCTTTGTGAAACAATTGAATTATTTGTGAAATCTAGTAAATTTAACTGAAATCATTTCAAAATATTTAAAATCTTTTAGAAATCGTTCAAATATTTGTGAAATCCTTCTAAAATTTTTGCGAAATATTACAAATATTTTTTAAATATTTGGTAATATTTGAGAAATTTGTGAAATCTTTGAAAAAGCATCAAGTCCTTGTGAAATCTTATAAATCTATCCAGAATCTGTGCTGAATATTTGAAATCTTTGCAAAATATTTGAATTCTTTGGAAAATTATGTAAATCTTTGTGCAATCTTTGAAATCTGTCGGAAATCTTTGTGAAATAAGTAAGACCTTTGTGAAATCATCGGAAAATTATTAAAATCTTTGTGAAATCTTTTTAATATACCGAAATCTTTAAAATCTTTGGAAATATTTGGTAACATATTAAAATCTTTGTGAAATCTTTGTAAAATCTTTGGCAATATGAATTGCATACCTGCATTTATTATTTATGAATTATGCACAATTTTTAAATAGTATAATATTATCATACCATCTTAAAATTGTACCATTTAACATATGATAGGAATTCTTCATAAAATTATTATTCGTGTACTTTAAGTCCGGAATATAAGAATAAAAACTTGTTTACGTTAATAGAATCTGATATAACCTTTTTCAACACAAGTCAGTTTGCCAGAATGTTGGTGGTAGCATGTGATAGAAAATCAATTGGCCCACCAAGGCTCAATTTTCTGTCTGACTGATTAAAACGCTACGTCACAGTTATTTCTGAAAGTTAAAAAAACATAATAATACAAATAATGAAACCTACTGATTGTAGCACTTGACGAAAGCCAAGTCGACTCGATTATATCCGCAATTTCCGTTCTTGTTGCCCTTATTGTTCATCGTGTAGCATTGTGGATCGGAAGTAGTACCTGTGGGACCCCATAGCAATTTGCACTGATCGTTATGGGTTCGACAGGAACCCTGGTAGCAGAACGCTTTTCCCATGTTGCAAGATTCTCCGTCAATTTTGTAAACGTCCTTCGGACAATATTCGCTCTGGCCGGAGCAGAATTCAGGCAAATCACATTCGTGTTCTGAGGAGCGACACTGAGAACCAGCCGATTTTGGTCGGCAGGTTTTGAGGTCGCAGCATTGCCCGGTGGCGCAACTTGCGTTGGCGTGAAGCATACAAGTTGAGGCATTGCAGCATGGATTGTCACAATTTTCTTTGAGACCGCAGTCGCATTGTTCGCCAGGTTCGACAAAACTGTTGCCGCACATGGGACTGTCGAAAAGCTTTTTGGGCTTGTTTCTGAGACAGTAGTCCATTCCGTGTTCGAAAGCCAAAGCGAGATATTCTAGGGAACAGGATGACCAGTGAACGGGACCTGCAGCTCCACTCGAAGAAGCCATGATGCATCTAAAATTTTATTAAATTAGACATTTTAATCAGTGATAGGCTATTTTCTTGATCAGGGTATTAATTAATTGCCTCAGCCCGGATTTGAACCGAGAACATAACCGTACATGATTAGATCGTTGACCAATTACACCATTGAAGACGTGACAGAATATTTCTTGTCTGCGTCTCTTTAACCCTTACAGGGCACGCTTTCGTAAAATTACATAAAGAGCATACTGGGTGTTAAGTACCCAAGGGTATTCAAACGTGTGCTGTGCCGACGGTATTGGATCGTTTTTTACAAGAAAATAAATAAATGATTTTTAATCTATCTAGTTTAAGAAGAAAAAGGTTTCATAACAGTTTTTTGAAATTTAAAGTAGTTAAAAAAATACTTTTTGGAACAAAAAATTTTTTAAATGACTTCTTTTACTCTAAAATTCATAACTTATTAAGTTTTTGATATTTTTACTATACATTTAACTTGAATACTTTCGAGATACGGCGCTTCAAAAATAAAATTAGTCTTATATTGTTCATTCCAAAGAAGGTATTTATTCTAAAAAAGAAAAGCTTCAATTCAATGAAAAATGAAACACCGTATTTTGCGTGATTACATTTTATTGATTTTAAACTGCGTATAAAAATGATAAAAATCCAAATTATCTGAAAATGACATAGAAAAATAGGTTTTCATGTAATTTGTTAATCTGGCGCCATATGTTCCATTTTCTTGAATTTGCTACGTTTTGTTAAAGCGCAAATAAGTTGCTGGGTGTTACATACCCAGTATGCCCTTCAAGGGTTAATTTATCATTGCTTAAATTTAAATTATTCTGCATCGGGGAAATTTCTTCAGACTGAAGTATACATTAAAAAAAAGTTTTCCAATATAAAGAAATGCAGACGAGCGTCATCATTTAATATAGGAAACACAAATGATTTGCCACAGCCTCGGTGGCATAATTGGTTAACGATGAATGTGACGATTTCAAATTCCCGGGTTTTTTCCGGTCAAGTTTCTCAATTTTCTCGGTCAACTAAAAGTAACGCATTCAGGGTTGCTGCTAGAGTCTGATTACAAAATTCCATGACTTTTCCAGGTTTTCCAGGTATAATTTTGAAAAAATTCCAGGTCTATATTTTTTTTTTAATTCAGACAATTAAATTGAATTGTAACAAATTACAATGCAATGATAATAGTTCATCAATAAGTTTTATTGAATGCAAAAGAATTTTCAATCATATTTTTATCAAATTGAAAAAAAGTATTCTGTAATCATAACCATATTATCTTTTTTTTGTTATTACTTTAAAAACAATTATAGTAGAACTATTTATGCAAAGATTAAGATTACATTTCAAAATAACAGTAATCTGAAAAAACTCTGAACTTTTTAACAAAGTTAAAATACATTTTTTAGATCGCAAGATATAATAAAATTGTCTTTATCCAAATTTATCCAAATTTAATTAGTTAACGAATTTCTTCTTCAAAATCTCCCAGTTCTTTTTGCTTTTCCTATTGAAGCTTCCATTTTTTTCATTTAATTCTTACAGTTTGTCTGATATTTGTCTTTTTCTTAAGTTTTATTTTCCAATTTTCAAATAAAGAATTCGCTATAAAATACTAAATTATTAAGACTTTGAAATAGAGACGTCTTCCAGGTTTTACACAGGGCTTGTAACAACCCTGATATTCATATTTTACGCAAAACGCAAACATTTTAATTCATGAAATTCAGTCCAAACATCCTTTAATACAACAGAGCAAAAAATTGCAAAATAAATTATTTTTTAAATAAAATTATGACTCTTCAACTGGAATAATGAAATTTGTAAACCAAAAACAAAATCACAACAAAATGTCAACAACAAAAGGAATATTTAAATTTTTAGTTGAAAAATGTAGCTTTAAATAAAAAACTTATGAACAAAAAAAATGAAATTTCAACCAAAACGATTAATTTTTTACTAAAATAGAATAATTTTGAACAGAATACATGAATTTTCAACTTAACTATTGAATTTGTGTAAACCAAAAAGGTTAACGTTCTACCAAAAAAGACAAATTTTCAACAGAATAGATGAATTTTCAAATACAAAAGATAAATTTCAACAAAAAAATAAAATAGTTTAATTTTAAGTTAATGAAAAAATAAATAAATTTTTTACGAAATAGTTGATTAAATTTACTTAAAATAAATATTTAAACAAATCAAATAGTTACGTTTTTATTTAAACAAAATAATTTTAAATAACAAAACTAATAGACGACCAAATAAATGAAACTTTAATCAAAAAGATTAAATTTCTACCAAAATATGTACATCTTCAACAAAATAAATGAATTTTAACAAAATAGTTGAATTTTGAACAAAACAAAAAATACATTTTCAGCATAAAATGAAATAGTAACATTTTTTAGCCCATAACAAGATCAAGACAAGCAGGAAAAACATTTTTAATCAATAAAGAAAAAAAAATCTTATCTAAAATGTTAGATTTTCAAACGAAAAAATAAATTTTTCAACAAATAGTGAAATCCTCATCCAAAAAGATACATTTTCTACCCAAGAAGACAACATTTTAACAAAATAAATGAATTCTTAAATAAAAAATATAAATTTTGCACCAAAAATAGAGTAGTTAAATTTCGAACCAAAGAAATTAATTTTTTACAAAAAAGATGCAGTTTCATCTTATAAGCTTACTTTTCTACCAATAAAGACTAATTTTCAACCAATTAGTTGATGTTTTAACTAAAAAAGATAAATTTTCAATTTAAAATCGAATAGTTAACATTTCACTTTAAAAGTTCAAATTAAATAAAATGTACTTTTAAAAAAATATAGTTAAATTTCCAACAAAACAGATGAATTTTGAATTGAGAAAGATTTTTCAAATAATAAGGAAAAAATTTATTCAAAATTTAAAATTATCAACCCAAAAAGGCGAATTTTCAACGGAAAAGAAGGACTTTTTAACCAAATAATAACATTTTAACTACAAGGTATAATTATTAACCAAAATAATAATAAAATAGAGAAATTATACTCTGACCCCCCCCCCCCAATTAAAAAAATCTGATATTAATCTTTCAAATAGAACAAAATGGGCCTGAAAGATACATTTATTAATTTTTATTTCATATTTGTTACTTTTTGCTTAATCACGGTACAGTTTAATTGTAAATCCCAAAGATATTTTTTATCTAAGATAAGATATTCTGAAAAGAGAAACCCTATGTGTGAGGAAATCTCGAAGAAAAGGTGACTTTTGCAACAAAATTATGTTATTTGCAGAGCTGAAAAAAATATTTTTAAAAATGTTATTGAACTTCCTGAAGTGTCATATTTCTGCCCATTATAATTAAAATTGCAGTTTACTGTAAATTTATTTATAAAAAATTGTATTTAATACTTTAAAAATGTTTGGAAATTTGCTATTTGCCCCAAAATTAAACTGCTAAACCACTGTGATCCCTGCTATAATTATTTTGGTGTGAATGACTTTTTAATTCTGTCTTCCTTTCTACTTCGAATTCAAAGGCGTTCCAATAGAAAAAATTTAAAATTGAATGTCTGGGAGGATTTTAGTTTTCGAAAAAGAAATAAAATGTGGAATGTAAAGTTGCATTTTACCTGTCCTCGGGGCATTCGCATTCGGGCGTATCGTGTTCCATGCCGAAATTGTGGCCAATTTCGTGGGCCACCGTGGCTGCGACAACGCCCACTACTTTCGAATGGTCACTCGAAACCCCTCCAGAAAATTCGTAGGTGCATATTGGCCCTTTCAAAGCTTTGCCGACAACTCCACCATCAAATTGCATCCTCCTAAAGGAAGTAAGAAAAGCAAAAATTGAAACTTCTGGCACCTAAATAAAACTATTTATTTTAAAGGGTCTATTTCTATTATATGTCATCTAATGAATTCTGTGAAAAAAAATATAAATAATGTCTAATTTATCTTAAAATTGATTAAAAAATATAATAATTATTGAACAGGAATCTAATTTCTAAACTGTGCGCTGATATCAGAGGTTATAATCTAAAGTACAATAAAAAGTGGGTAAATCTAAAAAAAAACTAAAGATAATTTAGGCTGGCTACTCAAATTGGATTTTAAAATTATTTTATTTTTTTATTCAATAGTAATTGCTTAATTATATATAAAAGTTTGAAGACAAAAAAATATTTTAGAACTCCAAGGTATAATATATAAAGCAAATTGTTATAAAAGTGATTACAGACTTCAGAGCACAACATTTTCGCTAAACAGGGTAAATAGGGTGATATTTCAAGAAAATAGGGAAATGAAATTTTTTAAATAACTTTAATGTAAATATTATGTTCCAAAGACATTTAAATAAGAAATAAATTGCATTTGACATAAAATAGAGGAATTTTCTACTAAAAAAAGACGAATTATCAACAAAAAAGTTGAGTTTTCTAGACAAAAAGTCGAATTTTTTAGAAAACATTTGACTTTAAAACCCAAAAAGATTAACTTCCAACCGTCTAGTTAAATTTTAAACCAAACAGTTACATTTATAACCAAATAATGGAATTTTCGAGCAAAATAGATAAATTCTCAACAAAAAAGTTGAATTTTTAACCAAGCAGTTAAATTTTCTTCATCAAAGGATGATCTGTTAAGATAATGGTTAAGGTTTCGACAAAAAAACTCAATTTTCAACCAAATAGTACCATTATTAATCAATAAAACAATGAATTCTGGACCAAAAATGTAATAGCAGATTTTTTAATTGAAAATAAATAACTTTCATCCTGAAAAAATTCATCTTTTAACCAAAAAAGTATATTTTTATCCCAAAAGATGAATTTTTAATCCAAAAGGATGGATTTTCTATACAAAAAGTCGAATTTTGCAACAAAACATATACATTTTCCTACAAACAGTACAATTTTTTAACCAAAAGTGATGGATTTCAGAATAAAAATATGACTGTAGGCTTTTCAATCTAAAATAATTAACAATCAACCATAAAAGATGAATTTTCAATCCAATATGATTAATTTTCCATAAAAAAACGAATGTTCAAGAAAACATTTACATTTTCTACTAAAAAGGATGACTTTTTAACAAAATAGTTAAATTGTCAACCAAAAAGTAGAATTTTTTACCAAAATGGATTCATTCTACAATTTGTCAATAAAAAGATTGAAGTTTCAAACAACAAAGATGAATTTTCAACCGAAAAAGACGAATTTTCAACAAAGAGTTCAATCTTCAACTAGTAAAATCAATTTTCGATAAGTGTTTTAACTAAGTAGTTGAATTTTCAGCCCAAGAAGGTGAATTTTCAACCAAAAAAGATGAATTCTCAATTGAAAAGTAGTCACTGAATCTTCAACTAAAACCCATCAATTGTCAGACAAAAATGGAATAGTTGAATTTATTTTCAAGCAAAATAAAAATTGAATTTTTAACAAAAGAGTTAAATCATCAACCAATAAAATGATTTTTTAACAAAATAATTATCCTTTCAACAAAGAAGATGAATTTTCAGCGGAAAAAAACGAATTTTCAACAAAATAGTTCAATCTTATACGTATAAAATGAATTTTCAACAAAGTAGTTCACCTTTCAACAATTTTATTGAATTTTCTACCAAAAAATATGACGCTTCAAAAGACTAGTTGAATTTTCAAAAAAAAATAAATAAATTTTCAACCAAATAGTAGATTTTTAAACTAATAGGTAGTATTTCTGAAGTTTTTAAAGAAAATTCTAAACGAAAAAAGTAATAATTGAATTTTCGAGTAAAAACGATAAATTTTCAGCAAAAAAAGATAAAGTTAAATTCTTAGCATAAAAACTAATTTCCAACAACAACAAAAACGATTTTTCAACAAAATAATTAAATCTTCAATCAAATAGTAGATTAATTTACAATCCAAAATTATTAGTAACTGAATATATAAATTTACGTTGCCTACGTAATTACTATGCTAAATACCTAAAAAAAGAATAAAGAAGATAAAAGTATTTTTTTCTATTCGATAAAGTTCTTTGGTCTTCAACTTCAGTTTGCTTAAAACTAGTTTTTCCCAAAAATCTGAAAAATAAAATTTTGAATAGGCTGTGGGTAAAGGAAAATGCGTAGTCTTTTGTATGTTTGGGAAATCGAATTTTTATACGATAATTCTTTGAAAGTTTTCAAATATTTTTCTATCAGTAGTGATAAGTCAAACAAATGAACAAATGGAAAGGCCAACCAATTTCACTTAACTTTCTAGAAAAAGAATGGACTGCGGAAGAAGCTCTTCATTCGCTTTTCAAAGTGATATCTTATCATTTTTCAACGTTTAGAATTACAAGAATAACCTAGAGCTTCCATAAAATCAATAGGATCTTAAAACTCTAATCTTATATTTTTAAAGATAATTTGAAAAACCTATTAAAATAGCTGACAATTTTAAGAATGATGATTTAAAAAATTTTAG
>NC_046662.1:58511524-58527803 GCF_010883055.1 Belonocnema kinseyi | reverse complement strand
TTTTCCCTGTAAACAATATTTCAAGTCATTAGATGATTTTAAAATAATTGAAAGATTTCAGCAGATTTCAAGGTATTTCGAAGGACGTACTATGTCAAAAATTTACTAATTTTTGTACACAATTTCAAGAGATTTACAAAGCTTTTTAGGGACTTTATGAGATTTCAAATAGATTTAAAACCAGAAGTCACGGGATGTTAAAGGATTTTAAAAGGATTTCAATAGAAAACCTAAGCCTTTTATAGAATTTCGTAAGATGTTAGGGGATTTTAATTAAATTTTCAACATTTTAGCGAATTTCATAAGATTTCAAAAGATTTCCTGATGTTTTAAGAAATACCGAAGGATTTCGATGGAAGTTTAGGGATTTTGAGAGGTTTTAAGGAATTGAAAATCATTCCTGCAGATTACATAATTTTAAGGGATTTCAAGGGATTTTTAGAGATTTTGAGATATTTAAAAAAAAGTAATTGAAAAGATTTCAACGATTTTAAGGAATTTTAACGAATTAAAATAGAGTGAAAGGGATTTCAATGATTTCACTGGACCTGGTAATATTTCACAAAATTTAAATAATTTTAACCGGGTTTTAGAAATTTTAAGGGATTTTCATGGACCTCGAAGGATTAACAAGGGTTTTCATAAGACTTGGAAGATTTTTTAAATGGGTTTTACCAGATTATGTACGATATCCATGGAATACAAAGGATTTAAAGAAATGTTCACCTGATTTAAAGAATTTTAAGGGATTTACGAAATTTTGAAAAGAATTCATAGGGTTCCAATGGATTGCAAAGATATCCAGAGATTGTATACGAATTTATGGAAGGTTCAAAGTATGGTTAAATCCTGTAAAATCATCGAAACTCTTTTCAATTGCTTCAAATCCATGCAAATCCTTTGAAATATTTTAAGATCGTTAAAATCCAAGTCTAGAAAATTCGGAAAGACTACGGAATTGCCTAAAATCTTTTTAAATCGTTTGGAATCTTGTGAATTATTTAAAATGTTTCGAAATTTTCCTGAAATCGTTTGAAGTCTTCCGAATTCCATAAAAAAAGTCCTAATAACCCTATCAAATCCACGGCAATCCCTTAAAAGCTCTCAAAATAAGTTAAAAAGCTTGAAATTTCGAGGAAATCTTTCCAAATCTCTTGAAATGTCTTAATCTTTTAAAGTACATGAAAATTTCTCGAAATCTTTTATAATGTCCGGAAATCTTGTCAAATTCCGTTAAATCTTTTGTTTTCTTAAAGAAACCTCTAAAATCAGCAGATATACTTTGAAATCTTTCGAAATCTTGTACAATTCTTTGAAATCCAGTAAAATCATTGAAAACCTCTTTAAATCTTTTGAAATCTTTGCATATCCTTTAAAAATCCTTCAGAAATACGAAAATCCATTAAAATCCCCTGAGATTTTTAAAAATTCACAAAAATACTTCAGGATCTCTTAAAATGCTTTAAAATCCCGTGAAATCCAATACTCTCTTGAAATTCCTTAAAATTCTATAAAATTTCCTTAAATTTGTTGAAATCTATGAAATTGCTTGAAATATATATTTAATATGACATACAAAGCTCTTATAGTCCTTTAAAATCCATGGAAATCTCTTGAAATCCATAAAAATCGGCTTAAATTCTGGAAATTCCGTGAAATATTTCGAGATCCTTTGGAATTTCTTTAAAATTCATTGAAATTAAAAAAAAAGTGAAAATCTTCCCAAACTTCTTGCAGTTTTTTTTATCTTTTAAAAGACTTTAAAATTTCTAAAAATCCTTCACAATATTCGAAAATCCTTTCAAATTTCGTGAAATATTTTTAAATCTGATGAAATCCTCTTAAATCCGTGGGTATACTTCACAATCTTTTCAAATCCCGTGAAATCATCGAAATGTCTTTAAATTTCTCAAAATCTATTTAAGTATTTTAAAATCTTTTGAAATACCTTCATATATTCGAAATGCCATTAAAATCTCCTGAAAGCCTTCAAAATTCGCAAAGTATAGAAATCCCCCAAAATTTTTTTTTAAATGTCTGAAATTTCATGAAATCCTTGGAATTGCTTAAAATATTTAAAATCCCATAAAAAGCTCTTGTAGTCATTTAAAATCGATTGGAATTCCTTGAAATTTATGTAAAAAATTGGCAAAATCCTTGAAATTCCGTGAAACGTTTGAAAATATTACAAGGTCCTTTGAAATCTGTAAAATCCGTGGGAAATTTTCCAAAACTTTTGAAATCCCTTACTTTTCGAAACCCCATTAAAATTTCTCGAAATCATTTATAATATTCGGAAATCATAGAAACCTCTTTAAATTTCTTTAAATCCGTTAAAATCATTCGAAATTTTTGCAGATCCTTTAAAAACCCTTCAGATCTTCGAAATTCCATAAAAATCCCCTGAGTTCCTTAAAAGTTTGAAAAATGATATAGTTATCTCTTACAATCCTTAGCAATCTTTTGAAATCCAGTGCCTTTTTTTAAATATTTTGAAATACATTAAAATCTCTTAAAATCTTCTCAAATCCCTCTTAGTCCCTTTTAATCCTTTAACCGTTAAAGGGCATACTGGGTGTTAATGACCCAGCGACTTACTTGCGCTTTAACAAAACGTACAAAATTCAAGAAAATGGAACATATGGCGCCAAATTAACAAACGACATGAAACCCTATTTTTCTATGTCATTTTCACATAATTTTGATTTTTACCATTTTTATACGCAGTTTAAGATCAATAAAATGTAATCACGCGAAGTACGGTGTTTCATTTTTCATTGAATTGAAGCTTTATTTTTCAGAATAAATATCTTTTTTGAAACGAGCACTATAAGACTAATTTTATTTTTGAAGCGCCGTATCTCGGAAGTATTCAGGTAAAATTTTAAGTAAAATTATCAAAATTTAAAAAGTTATGAACTTTAGAGTGAAAGAAATCATTTTAAAAAAAAATTTTCCAAAAAGGATTTTTTTAACTACTTTAAATTTCAAAAAACTGTTATGAAACTTTTTTCACCTTAAACTAGATAGCTCAAACATCATTAATTGATTTTCTTGTAAAAAACTATCCATTATAGTCGGCACAGCACACGTTTGAATACCCTTGGGTACCTAACACCCAGTATGCTCTTTATGTAATTTTAGGGAAGTGTGCCCTTTACGGGTTAAAATCCTAAGATTTCTTTTGAAATATTTTGAAATCTCTTTAAATTCCTTACTATCCCTTGAAATCTCTTGAAACTTAAAAGAAATTGTTCTTAATTCCTTAATTTTCTAAACATCCGTCAAAATAAATCAAGAATGATTGAAATTTCGTAAAAATTCTAGATCAAACTCCTGACATTTTGTAGGCATATTAGGTAAAAAATCTAAAATCATACGTAAGAAGGATGGGGGGGGGGGATTACGAGCCCTTACATTAAAGCGAGAGAGAGTATAAAATTTCAAAAATGATCTTTACGTAGGTATAATAAGACAAAAAAATAATAAATATAATTTATAGACGCTCAATTATCAAATTTGTTATTATTTTTTAATCAAGGGAGTACTGGGTACTTCCAAACTGAATTATTCTACCTCACTTTAAATTCCGATTAAGATAGAGCAAGTCTATTTTGAAATGGAATATATTTAACGAAGCAATGAATGGAATAGTACTCACGTCAGTAGTTGGGCATTATCATTCGGAATTGTCTTGACTAGCCTTTCTTTGCGGTAGCGCAGGAAGTTTGATAACGTGGTGTCTCCATTCGCGGAGATTATTATTTCGTCCGAATCTGTCCACACTTCAACGCCCACAAGTGCAACGAATATATTCAAAGGCGTGTAAAACTGTAAAGAGATATCATTTTTTGTTGTATTACTTAAAAGGAATTAATTTTTTATTTCAAAGCCACCCAAGGTGGCCGAAAACCTTCCTTTTCAAAATTCACTGATTTTTCCCTGATCCATTATTTAATCTTCTAACATTTTTAATACGGAATATTTTATAAACGGTGAATAATAAATGTGATTTTTATACCATAAAACATAAATTTTCAATAGGTACAAAAGGACGAATTCTCAACAAATCCATTTAACTTTAATCCAAAAAAAAATGACTTTCAACAAAACAGAATTTTTTCAACAGCTACACAGATTAATCTTTAACTAAAATGATTAATTTTTCAATAAAAAATACCAATTTTAAACAAATAAAGATTATTCTGTCAAGGGAAAAAAGTTCAACCAAATTTTTGAACTTACAATCCAAAAGATAACTTTTCTATAAAACAGTTAAATTTTCAACCAAAAAATATACATTTTTAACAAAAAAAGTTCATTTTTAACCAAGCAGTTGAATTTTCAACGAAATAGTTAAATCTTCTACAGAATATTTCCAAAAAACTTAAACATGAATTCTCTACAAAACAGTTTAATTTTTAACCCGCACATATAAATTTTCAACACAAAATTTGATTTGCAACTGAACAGTTAAATTTTCTCCACATTTCCAAAATACATAAATCTGAATTTTCAAGAAAAGAATTAACTTCCAACCAAATTTTGGAAATTTCGGAACAAAAAGAACTTTCAACGAAAAAGTTGAATCGTCCAATAATAATAGATGCAATTTTAACACCAAAATATCAAATTTCTCTCAATAAATTAATTTTAAATTCTAAACTATGAATGTTTAATGAAATAAATGAATTAAAACAAAATAGATTTTCAACTTAAAAAATTGCTTCAAACAAAATTGAACAAGTTAAATTTGCAGTAAAAAATTAATTTTTAATGAAAAAAAAAAATTTGCAACGCAATAGTCAAATTCTCAACAAAGGAGATGTATTTTAAACTGAAATTATGAATTTATTAATTAAAAATACGATTTTCCAACAAAAGAAGAGAAATTATTGAACAAAACATGGTGCGATTTTCAACTAAAAAAGATAACTTCAACAAAAAATTGGAAAGTTAAAAATTTTCAGCAAAAAATTAACTGTTAATAAAAAAACTAATTTGCAACAGAATAGTCAAATTTTCAACTAAAGACGTGAATTTTAAACTAAAATGATGAATTTATCAACAAAAAGACGAGCTTTCGACTAAAAGAAGATCAATTATTTAACGAAAAATGGAAGAATTATATTTTCAGTTGCAGTAAATTTGCAGTAAAAATAAATTTTTAATAATAAACTAATTTGCAACGAAATAGTCAAGTTTTCAACAAAAGAGATGAATTTTATACAGAAATGAAAAACGTATCAACCAAAATGACGATTTTTAAACTAAAAATAATCAAATATTTAATCAAAGGTGGAGAAAATTACATTATCAGTTGAAAAAAATTAATTAAACATTTTAAAACATGAATTTTCAACCAAAGACTTTTCAACCAAACCTTGAACTAAAAAAAAATACATTTTTAACGAAGTATTTCAACTTGCACCTAAACAGACGGATTTTCAATTTAATAAACTTGTAACCAAAAAGTTTAATTTTAAAACAAGAAGATTAGTTTTCTACCAAAAAAGAAGAATCTCAACAAATTGCATTAGTTTTTAACCAAAAATGGAATAGTTCGATTTTCATTTAAAAAAGTTCATTTCCAATCAAAAAGTGCGTACAAAATAATCGAATTTCCTACCAAATTGTTGAATTTTCAAGCTAAAAATACGATTTTCTATAATGCATTTGAATTTTTAACAAAATAGTTAAATTTTTAGATTAAAAAATTAATGTTTAACAAAAAAAAAAAGTTTTCAACAAATTTTTTCATTTTTAACAAAAAAGATCAATTTTTGCCTCAAATAATCAATCTACTACCACACTAATTAATTTTTAGGAAACTAGTTTAAATTTCAATAGTTTAATTTAGTTAAACTATTTAATTTAAAAAGAGTTCAATTTTCAAGAAAAAATTTAGCATCCAAAAAAGATTTTAATTAAAAATAAAAAACATTTAAATTTACCCAGAAAGACGAATTTTCTATGAAATACTTGAATCCTCAACTACAACAGATTAATTTTCAACCAAACAGTTACATTTTTAATCAAATAATTATATTTTCAATCTAAGAAATTAATTTTTAACAAAAAACCAGAACTTTCAAAAATCTATTCACTTTAAACAACGAGATGAATTTTTGCCTAAAATTATCAATATACTCTCAAAATAATGAATTTTTAGGAAAGTAGTTCCAATTTAAACCAATCAGTTGAATTTTCAACCTAAAATAGGAAATCTCAACAAGAAATATAATACTTAATATTATAACAAAAAAATATTTTTATCTTAAATTTAAAATAGTCGAATTTAACCAAAAAGACGCATTTTCAACAAAATACTTGAATCAACTAAAAAAAAATTAATTGTTAATCGAAAAGTTGCAATTTTCAACAAAAAATTGATTCTCCAACAAAAAAAGATGATTAAAAAAAAATACATCAATTTTCCACCAAAAATTTAAATTTTCGAACAAGACGATTGATTACATTTCTGCAAAAAGGGACGAATTTTCAATAAAGTATATGAATTTACAACCTAATAATTAAAATTTTATTTGAAAAAATTATTTTCCGACAAAAAAAAAAGTATTATTCAACAATCTTCAACAAAAATAATGAATTTTTAAGAAATTAATTCAACTCTAAATTAAGCAGTTGAATTTTCAACTTTAAAATATGAATTTAAAAAAAATGTGACAGATATTTTAACTAAAAAAATTAAAGTTTATATAAAAAAACAGTTAGATTGAAACAAAGAAGCCGAATTTTCAACACAATACATAAATTTTCCATTTAATGTGTAGTTAAATTTACAAACAAGAGGATTACATTTCAACCAAAAAGGGCGGATTTTCAACAAAGTATATAAATGTACCACCTAATAATTCAATTTACAGTTTAAAAATCTAATTTTCAACAAAAAACATTATTCAACGAATATGTTAAATCTTTAGTCAAAATAATGAATTTTTAAGATATTAGTTCAAACTTCACCTTCTAAAAAGTCGAATATTCAATTTCAAAATATAATTTTTCAACAAAATAGTTAGACTTCCAAACAAAAAAAGAATATCCAACTAACCTAAAATAATGAATCTTTTAATGGTATAGTTAAATTATCATTTAAAACATTAATTTTTAAGAAAAAAAAGAACGTATTTTTAACCAAAGAGATAAATTTTCAATAAAAAATTATGAATTTACAAAAAAAAAAAGATTTTCGAATACAGTGGTTACATGAAAAACAGTTGAATTCAACCAAAAAATAATGAATTTGAAATAAAATCATTGAATCCTTAACCAAAGAACATAAATTTTCAACCAAAAATGTGGATTTTTAGCCAAAAAGAGATTAAATTTCTACTAAAACAGATAAATTTTTAAACAAAAAAGACGAATTTTCACAAAAATAGTTGAATTTTCAACCAAAAAGTATGACTTTTGACAAAATTGTTAAATGTTTAACCAATAATAATCAAATTTTTAACTAAAAATATAAGCCAAATATACTACTAACAATAATATTAAATTTTCCCCTCATTTCTAGGTTTTCCCAGCCTAAAAAAGGATAATTTCTCTCTTAAATTATCTAGAACTCGTATTAATTATATGCATACCTCAGCCATGCATTAATTTATAAAACACAATTCCAGTTTAGCGACTAAAATTAGAGAACATGGTTTGGATTTTGCAGAAGTTTGACTTTGCAACTAGTTTCTGTTTGGAAGCAAACTACATTAATTAATTCGAAACTCTAAATGATAGAAATAATTCTCTATGTTGGGAACTCACGGCGTTGATAATGTTGGCAATATCCTTGCAATGTTGTTGAACTTTGTGGAGATTTTCGTGGAAAGCCGCGTATTCCTTCTTGTCAATTACGAGAACAAGTTCCACATATCGAGATTGCCGGTTTGCATTGTAGGGACCCCTCACTGTTTCAGTCGCCCTTTTGTGCTGAAAAATAATTCACATTTTTATACTGCTACTCTTCCAAATATATCATAATATTTTTTTACAAAATATGCCCGCTACGCGGGCACATTGTAATTGCGGGTTGGGCGCGCGCCGCCGCGCTCCAAGTTTGAGCGCGCCTATGGCGCGCTCATTTTCATACGTTTAATGCGTACACTTTAACTGCATTTTTTCAAGTATCGTAAATACTATAAATTAAATCAAAAGCTGCGATTTAAACTTCAGACGAATTACAGCCATAAAGTGCAACTGAATTTTTTTAAAAACTTTTTTAAAAAGAAGGTTCTCAAAGCTCCTACGGCTTTGAGGATTACATTGTCATTACGAAACTCGCGCTTCGCGCTCGAAAACTTATGTGCAATTGAAAAGCTTCATCAATATAATTTATCAATCTTGTTAAAATCTACTAAGAAACAACGCTTTAAACTTATGGATCTCTTAAAAAACCAAAATTGCATAATTTTGAAAATGATCCAACTTTTGTAACTTTTATCTAATTAAGAAATTTCATAACTATAGTTTCGAAAAACATATATTTTATATCTAATAGAAATTTGGATTGACATTTCTCAACCCATTAAAATTTTTTTTCCTTTTTTGGAAAATTTTCAAAATGTTGAAAACTTTTTGAAGTTTAATCGAATAAAAAAATGTCATTGGGGTAATTTACAATTCTTTTTTACGCGTACCAGAAAATTTGACAACAATTTCTAAATCTCATAAAAAAATTTTATTCAAATTTTGAAAGAGCTCAAACTTTTTGAATTTTTTTCTAATCGAAAAATTTAACTGACATAATTTCTAAACATATATAATATCTAGTGATGAATTTTAATGAAATTTCGTAATCTTTTAAAAAAATTTTTGTTTTTCTGAATATTTTCAAAAGTATATAACTTTTCTAATTTTAATTGAAATTAAAATTTTTATTTTGACATTTTGCAAGTCTTCTACCCATCTATAAGAAACGTTGACAAAAATTTCTAAATTTGAAAAAATAATGCTCTAAATGTTTTAATTTTGGTTGGAAACATCTGCTTAATGAACTTAGTCTCCATTTTGGGAACCTTAAGGAGTGTGTCAAAGGCTGACTTGATTGGACAAATCCTTCAAAAGTTAGCATGGCTACAACATTCAGGTAACCATACATACAGTCATACAGACAGACATACAGACAGACACCGATAAAATTTTATGATTTTCGGACTCTGTGAGTGCCGAAACGTAAAAATCCGTTAAAAACCAGAGATCGAAAATTTGGGCGATTACATTACACTCTCATGAATGAGAATCTCGAAAGCATTGTTGTCGCTTTTCCTAAATACCGATTGGCTAATTTGAAAAACTCGAAGGAAGGAATGAAAATTGTATTGTTACATTTTTAGTTAAAATAATGAATTTTAAAGCATTTTTGAACCAGTTTTTAATTTATACAGACGGATTTTTGAAAAAATTTAAATTACAAATTAAAAAATCTGTATTTACCAAAATAATGGAATTTTCGAAAAAACAACGAATTTTCAACCGAATTTCTTAAAGTTTTAACTAAAGAAAGTAACATTGAACTAAAATGAAGCATATTTAATCAAAAAAAGAATTTTTTAAACAAAAATACATGAAATTTCAACCAAAAAGGTTAATTTTCGACCAAAAAGGAATATTTTTGAAAAAAATACATGAATTTTCAACTAAAAAGAAAAATTCTGAATAAAATGTTGGAAAATAAACCGAATTTTTTGTAAAGAAAGGGCAATTAATGGGCGCATATCGCACACACTGTTCTAGAAAATAACCGTATTGAAACAATCAGAAAAATTGTTTAATAATAAATAATATTTATTCATTAAAAATACAACTACGTATATTTAAAAAAAATTACATTGAGAAATATTTTGTTTCAACTATTGTTATTTTAAATTGAAACAATAATTTAAAAAATACATGCAACAATATTTTTAATTGTTTAAATTTAGGAAATTTAGTTTCGGCAAATTTTATTATTCGGAAATTTCATTATTTGGCTATTTTTTGCAAAAAAGATAAAATTTCTACTAAACAGATGAATTTTTAAATAAAAAAGATAAATTTCCAATGAAATAGCTGAATTTTCGTTAAAAAAGCTTTCAATTGACTTGTCACGACCAAATATGAATTTTTAAACAAAGAATAAGTTGTTATGAAAAAAATTGAATTTTCAATCCAAAAAGAAAAATTTTTACAACCAAAAAGCATTAATTTTTAACAATTTTTATTTTTAATAAAATGTAAATTTTCAACAAAACAGAATTTTCAACAAAAGGTATGGCTTTTCCACAAAATTGTTGAAATTTTCAACTAAACAGTTGCATTTGTAGCCAAGAAAGATGTAATTTATGCTAAAGTAGGCAAATTTTAAAATCAAAGAGACAAAAATGAGACAAAATATGAAAAAAGAGCAGAATTTTTCTACCGAACAGTTGCATTGTTATTCAAGAAAGATGACACTTCTTCTCAAACAAAAGAATTTAAAAAAGATATTAAAATTCTCATTCAAAAAAGATTCCAGTTCGCTTTCCAACACTAAAATAAGAATCGCAAACAATAAGTTACTTTTCTTCTCAATAGCAGAATTTTCAACAGCAACAAAAAACATGGCTTTTTAACAAGATTGTTAAATTTACAACCATACAGTTACATTTGTCGTAAAAAAATGAAAATTATACTACAACATGTGATTTTTTGTAATCAGAAAGATAAATTTATAAAAAAAAGGTTTGAATTTTCATCCAAAAAGATTTCAATTGACTTTTCAGCAAAAAATAGGAATTTCAAACAAAAAGTAAATATTCTAGGGGATAGTTTAATTTTCAAGAAAACATTTGATTTTTTATCCAAGAGGTGTCGCCACCTAGCTTTAGTTGGAGACACTAACTGTAAGTAAAGTTATTTAACATACTGCGTTAAACGCCAGCCTACTAGCAGCAGCTCCTGAAAGTGGATGTACAAAAATCGTGGGGTCTCTAACACCCAGTGTGCATTAGTGAGTGAAAAATTAATTTTGGAGCAAATTTTCGTTGTTGAAATTTTATTGATTTTTGTTTACTTTCTAACGTATTATATCATATGAAGTGAAAAAATTTTGTTTTTCGATTATTTCATACTGTTTCTTTGTAGATGGCTTACAACTTACGGCAGCGCGTCATGCGAGAGCAGACTGTGGATGTGTTGAATAAAATACAATTGTTAAAATACAGTTATATATGTCTCTTTTTTCAATTTCTTGTATTTTTATAGTATTACATGTCAATGTTCCTCAATTTTTATAATAATAAATCAATTTAAAAGCAAAAAATCTGATTCCTCATGTTATCATAAAATTGACTTTTTAACTGTGCAAATAAATATCTTTTTTGAAAGCACCCATGTTGCAATATTTTTTTATGGAGGAAAACTATTTCAAAAGTATAGTCATAAATTTTCAGGTTAAAATAATTTAAATTACTCTACCTTATAAAAGATACCTTAAACTATATCGGATAATTGTTTTGTAACAAAATATTCAATACGGGTTAAACAATACATGATTAAATACGCTGGGGTATTGAACACCCACTATGCACTTAACCGTGATTTTTACCATGTATGCACTTTGAGGGTTAAATCAAAAAGACAATTTTTCAGAAAAAATAATCTTTATCCAAAAAAGATTTCAGTTGACTTATCAGCGATAAAATATGAATTTTAAACAAAAGGTTATTGTTCTACAAAGAGAGTGGAATTATTACCAAAAAAGAAGGATTTTTAACAAAACAGTTTAATTTCCAATCGAAAAGATTGTCTTTTTTTTTTAAATTGCCAACCAAATAATAAAATTTATAACTAAAAAGATAATGTTCAACAAATCGTAACAAAAGTTTTCACCCCCCCCCCCCTTAATTAGCTGTTATGTAACCAAAAGAACTGTTTTCAAGGGGGGGGGGTAAAAAATGCCCAAATCTGGTAATCCAGTTTATAAATTTTCCCTTGTCTATTTCCCAGGGGAAAAAATACTCTATAAGTCATCCCTTAAGAAACATATGAACCCTGACTCGTTTCTTCAACTGGAAGAGATGTCTTGAATAGCGGAAGGTAAAAATTGCGAGCACTTTGGAGAAGAGATTACAGTGTTTATCATTGTAGTTACTCACCCTGGAGGCTCTGTGAAATTTTTGCAAGTCAGCACCGAGAAAATCATGTGGCGTTCCATCGTATCCTATAAAAAAGAAAGAGAGAGAGAGATCATCGAGTGCAACCGGATTCTTATTCTTAGGCAGTAAGGACAAAGGAGGCGATATATGTGCTGGGAGGACCTTGCTCTCACATTCGTTAAGACTGTTAAGGAGAGACCAGACCAGTACTTTACTAGAGAGACAGGTCTCAAGACTCTACACGCGTTCAGGACTTGTTTGGAGAAGGTACCTACTTCTGTCCTGCACCGCCTTTCCGAAAGCTTCTATCTAAGAAATCATGCAAACCAGATACAACTCTGCTTCTAGCGAGGCTTCGAGGGATCTCAGATTTAAATTTGGCTCCCTGCCAGTGAGAACAAGCCAAGAAGTATTGAACCATCCACTCAAGCAGAGTATCTACTCTTCAAGGTCATTTAACATTTGGCCAAATTATAAACTGGCTTTCATTTCAATACCAGAGCCAGAGAAAATGTCTATGTAAGGGAGATCATCCTACAGTAGATAAGGAGCTTGGATCGACTAAAGAGGCTTTCAAAAAATCGCGTCAAATTTTTAAAGCTGGAATGATAATTGATACAAATTTAGATGTTTAAACAATTACTTCGGTCAAATAATTTTTTAAGAACAAGAAAAAAATCTTTCTCGGTTCGGATTTGAACCGGGAACGCTACTATCCATGAGTTAAACGTTGACCAATTACGAAATCGAGGCCTCAGCAAATCTTGAGTTCTTAAATGACCAAGAATTTATGTTGAGCAAATGCTTTCGCGAATATGCTCAGCATTTATTGTTTAAGAATATATATATCATAATTACTTCATATATTATATTTTTATAAAAACATTCTAGAGTGAAATAAACACATACTTTATTAAATTACAAAGTTGCTGCAGATCTGGTAATTCCAGAAAGTGAGGGAATGTCAGGGAAAACCTATTAAAGTTAGGGAATTTTCGAAAAACTAAAGTTGAAGTTAATTTTATTATGATGGTTCAAACATTGCAACTATTTTGTTGGAAATTAATTTTTTTTCGTTAAGGATTCAAATTATTTGGTTGGAAATTTGTCTTCTTTGAGTGAATTAACCTATTTTTGGCATGACATTTTTCTTTCCTTTTTTTATTTTTGTCAACAAAAAATGCATTTTTTCTTTTCTTTTTTTAGGAAAATTTTTATCTTTTTTCAAATTGAAATAGGAACATTTTAATTAAAATACATTTTGGTTAAAATATCAAATATAATGTTTTTCGTCGAGAATTAATCCTTTTTGGTTGAACATTCAAATACTTAGTTCGGAAGTGGAATAGCTTTGTTAAAATTAATTATTTTTTATTCATGACTCATCATTTTAGTTGATAAACCTTTTTTTTGTTCAAAAATTAATTATATTGTTGAAAATTATGTTTTCTAATTAAAAAATAATTGTTACAACTGAAAATTCAATTCGTGCATTTGATTAAAAATTTGAATTTCTGAGGGAATGTTTAAGTTTTTTGCTGACCAATTTCCTCTTTTTCGCTGAAAATTCCTTTAAAAATTCAAATATTTGGTTGAAAAACCATGTATCTCGTTAAAAATTCATCTATTTTGGTAGAAAATTCATCTTATTACTTGAAAATTGATCTTTTTCTTTGAAATATAATTTTTTCTTATTTAGAATTAATTTCTTATCTGACAATACATTGTTCCATTTTTTGTAGAAAATTGATCTTTTTTGATTGAAATTTAATCTTCACGGTTAAAAATCATACTATTTGGTTGAAAATTTACATTGATTTTAATGAAAATTAAGTTTTTGACTGAAAGTTTAATTATTCTACTTTTATTTTGGTTAAGAATTAATTTTTGTGGCTGAAAATTTAACTATTTTATTGGAAATTAATTTCTTTTTTCGTTGAAAATTTATTTTACTAACTGAAAATTTAATTATTTTATTTTTAGTAGAAAATCTATCTTTTTAGTAGCAAATTAATATATTCCGTTAAAAATTAAATTTTGTTTATTTCCAGATTTATCATTTTATTTGAAAATTTACTTAAACTGTTCCATATTTTTAGACAATTATTGACCTTTCTTGATAGAAATGCAATATTTTTCGTTAAAAAATGTTCTGTTTTGTGGAAAATTTAACTATTACATTTTTTGTTCAGAATTCATTTCTATGATTGAAAAAAAATGTTTAGTTAAAAATTAATTTTTGTTTTTATATAAATTTCATCTTTGGATTTAAAATTCCAATATTTGGTAAAAATTCATATTTTTAGTTGAAAATTAATTAATTTGGTTTTTGGTTCGTTAAAATAGTTAAATTATACCAAAAAATACGAGATTTCAATAAACTAGGTGAAACCTCAACCGAAAAAGACTAATTTTTAAACCAAAACGGAACATTTTTAACTAAAATTATAAATAGTTAACAACAACAAATTATTTTTTTTGTCAAATAGTTATATTTTAAACTCAAAAGATGAATTTGCTACTAAGAAAGTAACGTTTTCAACCAAACAGATTAATTTTCAAACAAGAAGATTGAATTTCTATCAAAAAGGTAGATTTTCGAGAAAAAAATGGAAAAATTAAATTTTCAGATAAAAAAATTAATTTTTAACCAAATACAACAATTTTCAAACAATAAGAATATTTAACAAGGTAGAGGAACTTTCGAACAAATTATTGCATTTACGACGAATTTTTACAAAATACTTGAATTGTCATCTAAAACAGATAAATTTTCAATCTCAAATAGTTAAATTTTCAGTTAAAAAACTGAATTTTCAATTTAAAAAAACTAACTTTTAACCATGAAGATCAATTTTCTACCAGAGAAATGTATTTTAATTAAATTGTGCATCTTCAAAAAAATATGAATTTTTAACCAAATAGTTGAATTTTCAATCCAAAAGATGAACTTTCTACCAAAAAGTCAAATTCCCAAAGAAAAATGCATGAATTTTTTATTAAAAAAGACACATTTTTAACTAAAGTAGAATAGTCAAAATAATAGAAAAATTTCTACATTTAGAAGAATAGATACATTTTCAGTTAAAAAAATTAATTTTCAATACAAAAAAAATAATTCTCAACCAAAAATATAAATTTTCAACTAAGAAAATTATTTTTTTACCAAAAAGATTAATTTTTAACAGAATAAATGAATTTCCAATCAAGTATTTGAACTTACCAAGGAATTTTCAATCTAATATGTAGTTAAATTTTCGAACAAACAAATTAATTTTCAAACAAAAAGCTTAATCAGTAATCAAGAAGATGAATATTCTACTACAATAGAGGAATTTCCAACCAAATAGTTGGATTTTTTCTAAAGAAGATCAATTTCCAACCAAACATAGAATGGTTCAAATAATTCAGTTAAATAATTGGTTTTCAACAGAAGAAGGTGAATTGCCAACGAAAAATATAATAGTTTCTATTTTAATTAAAAAAAAATTAATTTGAAACAAAAAGTAGTTGAATTCATCCAAGAAAAATAAATGTTCAAGAACCATAGTTTAATTTTCAACCAAGCAAGACGAGATTTAAAAAAAATAAATAAATTTTAAATTAATTCCCTGATTTTCCCTGGCTTTCCGGAATTCCCTAACCTGCAGCAACCCTGAGAACGAAGAAAATATTAATAGAAATAAACTTACCACAAGTGTGATTGGTGACGAGATCACTGTGTTTATAAACAAAGTGCTTGGAGTTGAGAGATTCCTTCTCAGGCTGGATGTGATGAAGATGTTCTCCATCAAAAATTACTCCTTTCAATCCGCTGCAGGTGGAAACCGCAGCCCATGAACCAGGCATGTCTCTGATACTGCCTTGATAATGACACAATTCCTGTAAGATAATTCAAACATCATTAGTGGCTATAATTTTCGTAAGAGACAAGAATACAATTAGGGTAATTAAAATTAAATATGAGAAGAGACATCTTATCTACCGAGGCTTATGGTCACTCCTAAACTATGTACGAGGGTAGTTCAATAAGTCCTTAGAATGTGGTATAAAAACAATTTTTTTTTATTTTTCAACATAATCTCCTTGGAGCTCTATACACTTGGTCAATCGCTTTTCAAGTTTTTTTAATCCTTCAGAAAAGTGCG
>NC_046662.1:58439394-58511424 GCF_010883055.1 Belonocnema kinseyi | reverse complement strand
TAGTCGGGAGTGGTGCTGACTGAAAACAGATGATTTGGAGCGATTCGCGCGCCATCTGTTGGTCATTCTAAGGACTTATTGAACTACCCTCGTATATCAAAAAGCTGGCACGCGAGAATTCCTCGCGATCAGCAACAACTAACTATTCCAGTCTGATTATAGTGCACCATGCGAGACTGACATTCTCTTTGTTTGTTTTCTAACTAAGGAAAATACGAGTTTTTCTAACAATGTGAGAGAAACTCACAAATGATTCTTATTAGTCACACTTGCTGAAAAGAATCGCTACGCGGCTGGGAACAATTTTCATACTTTTGTAACAATGATCAAGGTCGGGGAATACAATGATTATTAAGATGAGATTGTCTATAAATATTTTAGGATGGTATTCCTACTATATTAAAGTTGTCTGTCAATGGAATTAAGGAATTTGAACTCTTAAGCTTCAAATTTGTTTTTTCAAATAAATAAAAACTGAGCAGCAAATCATTTAAATTAATTTTACACTAGAAATATTAAAAATTGAACGATTACAGTTTTATTATAGACATTTATTAAATTAAAAGTTAAATTATTTTCATTTTAAATAGTTTAAAAATCAGTTTAAAAATGTATTTAAAATTTAAATTATTTTTTAGATGTTTTCAGAACTTCTAAACAAATTTTGAAATGATTCGAATTCTTCTTTACATTTTTTTACACACAGCAAAATACAAAATATTTCCTTAAAATCTGTCAGATTCATTTTTAACAATTGAGCTGCTGGATCGAATAAGGGCACATCAATTTTTTCGGCTGGAGCGGGATGAGTTCTCGTAGTTTTCAAAATTTGTTTAGAACATTACCTTTTGGAAATTCAATTACTGCAAGAAATTTTTATAAATTCAGTAAAAAAAATATTTTTAGAATTCTTCTTTTTGTCCTGTCAGGATTCATTCAAAAAATGTTGTGCCCTTATTCGATCCGGCACGCCGGAAAAGTGAGGTCCGGCAGCAGCTCAATTTTAGAAATATTTTTAGACTTTTCAAAATAAAAAGTAATTTTCAATTTTCCTAGGAACCTGAAGAAAATGTTTTTGAAGCCTTTCATAATTCTCACAAAGCTTCTATACTTTTTGTTTTAAATCTGTATAAATCTATATTAGTTTTTAAATTAGGCCATCGTGGTCTGTTCGCACCGAAATTTCGGTATGAATAATCGGATTTTGTCGGTATACGTAGACACTTTATTCAAATTATTTTAAATCATTTCAAATTTTTAATTAATTTTGAATTTTTCCAGAACTTCTAAATATCTTTTTAACTCACTCGATTTTTTTCTAGGAATTATAGGTGTGCAATATTTAATATACATCAAAATTCAACAATTTTACTTGTAAATTAAAATTTTTTTTTTAAATAGACAATAACATTTTAAAGTTTAGTTTTTTGTAAAGTTTTGAATATTTGATTTATAATGACTGATTTTACATAGAAAATGAAATATTTTTAAATACATATTAAGCAACTGAGCCGCCGCACAGTGGGAGAAAAAGCACATTTTTTGACAAAAATCGACTGACTCTATTTCTTCAAAGACTTTGAACTTCATTAAAAAAGTTCATAAATCAATGTAAAAACTATATACAAATAATTTATTAGTGGGTTTAAGTAAAAAAATTTTCTTTATAATGTTATAAACAAATTAATTTACAAAAGTAATTTTTCGTGATTTGCAATGATTAGCTAATTTTGACCCATAGCTTTTGTATAAAGTATCTCAGATAATGGGTGTGGGCTTACAGTAAGTTAAGAATAGCTAACGATTCCCAATTATTTAAACAATTTTTGTAAACCAATTTACATTTTGACAATTTTTTTATGAAAAGGCTTGATTTTTTGTGGAATCAACTTAAAATGTTTTTCCTAAGACCCCATGCTATCATATTTTTCATAGTGACCAAAAAATGTTAATTATTTAAGCAACGTAGATTAGTTTATGAAAATTGTTTGAATAATTAACATTTTTTAGACACTATGAAAAATATGATAGCAAGGAGTCTTAGCAAAACATTTTAATTGATTCCGCAATAAAAAAATCAAGCCTTATCATCATAAAATGGTCAAAATGTGCATTTTTTAATAAAAATTGTTTAAATAATTAACATTTTTTGGTCAGTATGAAAAATATGATAGCAAGGAGTCTTAAGAAAAGATTTTAAGTTAATTCCGCAAAAATAATAAATTTTTAACTAAAAACGATCAATTTTTAATCAAGAATTGAATTGTTGAATTTTCAGTTAAAAAAATTAATCTCACAAAAAAAATAATACATTTTCAACAAAATAGTTCGAGACAATGATATAAAGCTTTTACAAATAACGGATATTTTTTATTCCGTTTAATATTGTAATTAAAAAAAATTAAGCACCGTCTCGAAAAAATTCCCTAACATTAAAAAAAATCCCTGATATTGTCAGGTTTTCCATAGGTATATAAAAATTTCCTGAATATTCCAGGGTTTTCAGATAGGAAAAGCACCCTGATTTTTAATTAAAAGAATTTTAAATTGAAAGCCTTTGAAGGTAAACAATTAAGATAATTTTGAAATAATGCGTTCAATTTAACGACATTTAAAGCTGAGTTTTTTATTAGAAATTTCAAAATTAAACTCGAATGCAATTATACAATGAATATTTTTGAGGGTATTCGAGGGAAATAAAGATATTGTTTCATTTTTATGGAAACGGAAGTGAGTAATTCGCGTATCCGACTAATTACGAATACGGCTCAGTGTCTCTTTCTCTTGTATGCAAATGATAACGACTATTCAAAACGAGTGGCATAGTCGACTCAATTAAGAAAGGCAATTGGTAAAATTCAAAGCCAGATATAGAATGAAGCACAACGAACTCACACTTGATAATAGCTTGTTATTGCTGTCACAACGAATTTAAAAAAAAAAATTTATACGAGACTATAGTGTTAATGACCCTGCATTCCATGAGAGAAGAGGATAATTCAAAATGTGACCTTTAATTAGGGATCCGTCAAATTTAGCACGTTTTTTCTTGTCAGATTTTCAAGAGCAAAATTTTTTCACTTTAATAGTATAAAGCAAATTAAGATTATTTATTTGATTATTTTATATGAAAGGAGGAAGTTCAGAAGTAGACAATAAAAAAAATTGAAATTTTTCAGGACAGCGAAAAAACATTCTGTAAAATCGAAATCGCAATATAAAGATAAGACAGAAGTCCACTTCCGAGATGAAGTATTGCTGATTAAAGCCCAAAAAAATTTGATCAGAAAATGTTATCCAGTTTCGAGGTAATCGATGTGTCAGTGGACAATCTAAAAGTAACGCTGATTATAAATTGCAACGGGCTTGGCTGCGGATTGCGATAAAAATATAATGGTGTTCGGTAGCGATTGAAAATCGAATTTTTAATTTTTCACAGTAATCAATAATTTCAAGAAATACAGTCAAGCAGAGAAAAAATGTATCACTACGTAAAAATTTGAACTAAAATTTAAGTTAAATTGTTTCTTTGGCTGTTTTAAAAAATGAAAATTCTAGCAACTCTGTACTTGAGATTAAAATGAGTAAATTTCAAAAAAAACGATTCAAAAATTTAAAATACTTCAATTAATACAAAAAGTTTGAAATTTTTAAATTTTTTACTCTTCAAGCTTTAATTCATTCATTATTGAAGCTTCCAATTCGAAAAAATATCATTTTTAACATGTTCAGAATGATTAAGCTTTGAAGATTCACAATATTTAGAATTCTTCAATTTTGAACGGCGAATACGACAGTGATTGTTTTTGGATAGAAATTAATTTTTTAGTAAAAAAATCGATCTAATCGATTTACGCAATTCTAAAGCAGATTAATTTTTGAGGCCTTGAAACTAAACTTTTTTCCTTCAAGCTAAAATTCGAAAATATCTGGTATGAAATTTCATATTTCTGGCAGAATCCAAGTTTAAATTTCAGAATGTTGTAGTTTTAAATTGAAATATTCAAAATGTCAGAGAAATTTTACTATTAAATATTTCGAAATTGCAAAAATCCATATTGAAAGCCTTGATAGACAGTTTTAATAATTTTATGCCTGAGCATTCTAAATTGTTTGGTTCCTGTTTTAACCATATCTTTAATTAAGCATTTTTGACTTCAGTGTGTCTAGAATAAATTCAAAACCATGAAAAATTAAGAATATAACTTCTTAAATTCAAGTTTACAAAATTCTAATGTTTTAGAAATATCCACAGAAAATATAATTATTTTTATTTAAAAATAAATTAAATTTGAAATAGTTTAATTTAGAAAAGTATAATCAACCATTTAAAAAGATTTAATTGTTAAATTATTTAAATTTGTTTCAAATAACTTGAATTTTAAGGATTTTGAGTATAAAAAAGTTTTAATATCATTATAATTTTTTTTAGTTTTAAAATAAATTTCGAATTTGTTTAATTTTCAAACTTCAACAGTAGAAATTGCTTCATTTTGAATGTTTTTTTAAATAATTCTATTTCAAAGGTTTGTAATTGAACATTTCTAATTTTTAAACGATTTAAATTTAGTTTAAACAATTGAAAATTTACAAGATTTGACCATATAAAAGGTTTAATGTAGAACATGTTTCATTTTGAATGTTTCCTATTTAAAACAATGTTAAACGTGTATTCAGTATTATTCAATTTTAATGTTTATAATTGTAAATTCTCACTTTTGCAGGTTGATAATTATGGTAAATTTATTTTTTGCAAATAGAAAAATTTGCTTAATCCATTATGATATTAAATTATATTTTTTTATGAAAGAAAAATTCGAATTTCTGCAATTTGCAGAAGCTTTGTCTTCGAAATTATTCGATTGACCAATTTTTTAAATTTAAGTCCGAAATTGTTCAAGTTTGAGAGTTGCGCATCAAAATATTTTCATATCCCATCATTTTTAATTTCATATTATTCAATTTTAAATGCTTTTATTAGGCAATTATACAGGTGCAATTCCCTTTCATTACATTCGAAATATTATCCTTTTTTCAAAATTTTTTCTGATCTAAAATTATATGATTTGGAAAGTTTTCAATTCAGAATCGTTCAATATATATATATATATATATATTTAATTTCAAATGCTTTCAATTCGAAATTCCTAATTATCAATTATTTTTTCAAACATTTTTTAACTAAGTTAATTTTTTTTGCCTGAAAATACTGAAATGGATAGAGTTGCTACTATTTCTCCGACAAAATTTCGAATAAAAATATGAGTTTTTTTATTCGCATCGTAGAAAAAATCATATCAACGGAAACAGAAGCTGTTTGAGATTTATTTTTATCTTGAAACGTTCAACGACTCTGCTTTAGAATTTATTATCAAGTTTAGTTGGTGATAAAATGAAATAAACTGAAATAAATAATAAAGTATTGTCTACGAAGAATAATTTTTTAATTTGATTTAATTATTAGTGAGGCCGAAAATTTTTTATTTGGTCAACTGTTCCTGTTGAATTATGCAATTATAAATTTATATTCCATGCAAACTTCATGGACGTCGATCGATGCTGGAGTTAGCTGTAGCTAAAAAAAATAGTGTATGACTCATGTGGTTTTCCTGATTCATATTAAGACAGGTGCACGTGGAAATAAAATTTTAATTTATTTTGAATTATGCTTAAGACGACTCGGAAGTGCATTAAGAAACCGGTAATATAATTTATTGCATTTTTTAAAAACCATTAGTCTTTTTCTTCTAGGAAATTCTTATTTGTCAGTTTTAATTATTCCGTAAATAATGATTCATTCTTCGAAATACAAAAGGCTTAATTTTTTAAATAAACTTTTAACGTAAAATTCGGATGATAAATGTTAAATCAGTAATTTTTGATAAATTCAATGTACATAATAAAAATCGTATTGTGATCGTATTTATAGAGGGATGCACAATTTCTTAGATAAATGCAATCAAATTTTTAAAAATAATAATTTCAAGGGCAAAAAATAAAAAGCTTAAAATATCGGTTTATTAATTTATTGAGTTCCAAAAATCATAAAACCGTAAGCATTTTTACTCATTCATATCTAAAATTTAAGAGTTTTCAATTTTAATGCTTCAAAATTGTATACATTATAATTGTTAATCTTTAAGAATAGAAAACTTAGTGGGACGATGGTCGTGGGAGCTAAAACGTACGCTTTGGACTCACTCCTTCGGCTTGCGGGTTCGATTCCCGCCTCGCACTCTGGAAGAGTCTCGGTGGCCCATGCGGTGAACAATAGCCTAGCAAGGGAGTTGTTCATCTCCAGAGAGTCATGGGACCACCGGTACCTCTAGAGAAAAAAAGGTTTTCTCTAAGTACTTTTAAGGCTGTTGCTCTTGGTGGTTCGGAACCCACCTTAAACTGTAGGTCCCCCTTCCACCACCAAGTAAGTGTGTGGAGGGTGTGTAAAGGAATAGAGAAGGTGTAAGAAAAATGTAAACCCTTAGGGGACACATTAGAAGCTTCCATTCCATTGAATAGAAAACTTTTTTGTTTTGGAAATTTACAATAAAAAATATGCAAGTTTAAAGTTTTACAATTTAAAATGCTCTACTTTTGTCTTATGATCTTCAAGACCATCATGAATTTGTACTTATGAATTTGAAAATTGTAGTTTTTTAAAAATTTGAAAATTTAGGATTAAAAATTCGGTAATGTTGGTGTTTTGCTTTCGAAATTTCGTCAATTTGGAAAATTTACAATTGGAATCTTGTCATTTGGTTTTCAAAATTCAACCATTTTTATTTACACATCTTCAAACCTAAAGATCTTTGAATGGAAAATCTTCAAAATTGAACTTTAAAAAAAAATGTTAAAATTATAGAACTTTGAATTGTAAATCTATAGAATGGAAGAGTTTTTAATTTTGGAAATTCACAAGTTAAAATTATGCAAGTTTTGAGTTTTATCATTAAAAATGGAGTAATTTTGGTCTTGAAATCGGAAGATTGAAAATTGAAAATTTGTCTTTTGATCTTCAAAGTTATCGAAATTTAAGAATATGTATTTTATTACGATTAAAAAAAAAAAGAATTTTTAATTGCGAATCTTCAGAATAGAATTATTTCAAAAAGATATTAAAAATTTTATGAGTTTAAACTAAAAACATTAAAAATTAAACAAGTTGGCGACCTAAAAATTGTAAACATCTACTTTTCATTCTGGTTGCGATAAAATCTTATACATTAGTCTCTCACAAAGCTTTTTTTTCCTCTTCTTCTTGTCTTATATTGGAACGAGGTTCTCACTAAGCGCCCGCATGGTTCAGCCACGCCCCTAGGGCTTGGCGGGAATTATCTCTGAGACACATTGGCGGATTATTTAAATATTGTCTCGCGCACGCGCATTTGAATGCCACGCTCAAGGCTCGTAACGAATTCAGAGGTAATGGAAGGGAGCGGCACTTGGTGAGAAAGGTGCTTTGTAAACTTTGAATTCGATAACTAGGTAATCCAAATAAGAAACATGAAATAAGTGCGCATAGTACGCTATTTTATCTAGTATTTAATAAAGTATGACAATTATTTCGAGAACTTAAAGAATAAATTAGATTTAAGAAAGGGAAAAAAAGAATTCTGTAAAAGGATTCTTCTTTCGATCTCTCTAGTAGCTTAAGGGAAAACCACCCGACCGGCAATCGGAAATTCTGCGGTTCAATGCCCAGCGGAGCAAAGATCTTTTTTCAGAAAAAATGTAATGAAAAAATTTAAGAAAGGGGTTAAAATTGATGAAATGATGATGGCACTTACAACTTTGGAAGGGGTGTCAACTTTATAAGAACCCTCATGTTGGTGCCGTTGTTGAAAGCCGACGGGAATGAGATCAGTATTCAATCGAAGATCCAGGATCCTTCTTACACCGTCTAACTCGTATCCAACTGTCAGCACGTCGACATGCTCAATGTCCTGAAACCGCAAAAAAGTGGACTAATGAGCGACTGACAAATACAAGAAACTTACCTAGAGAAATTGAATTTTTCTTCAGACGTGAAGTTTCCAGAATAATTACTTCCTATTAGAAAAATGTGAGAGAGAATAATTCAATGGCTCCTTCAGTGAATTCATTCTCTTACTTTGATCAAATCATTGACTTAATTCTCATTAAAACTAATGCAAATATAAATTCCGGATTTTATTTATTTACTCCAACTTTCCGCCTCGGGATGAAGAAAAATATGACAGAGAAATTTTAATATTCATATAAACATACCTGGCATTCTGTATTATTATTTACATTAAAGAAAGTTAAGACAAATTTAAATATAATTATTTATAACATTTTGCGTACGTAACATAACATTGATTAGTACAGAACATAAAAAATATCTTAAAATTAAAATTTCTTGATATTTAGCATATTTTCTTGAGAAATTAATTAGTGATTTGCTTCTCGTTATTGATGTGAGAAGTGGTAGTGATCTAAATCATTACACCGCTTACAAATTCAATGTTGTAAGATGACCTTAAAAGTCACCTTTATTAAACCAGTTTTTAAAACATGCAGAAACTCCGCATAGTAATACATATTGTCGGCATTTTTTTAATAAATAAGTCTTGATATGTTATAAATAACTTTTAGTACTTTATAAAAATTTCATAAAATATTCTAATATATTTTTAATTTTTGGAGATCATAAAAAATTAACTATTAAATTTGTAATTATTTGTTTTTAATGAGTGCAACAATGGCCCATTTCCTTATTTAGATTTCAATTGCACATACAATATTTCTCAGCCGTAAGTTACTTGTTTACCTTAATAAACGATGAGTCAGATTATTTCAAATTATGATTCTTCTTGGAAATTGTTATCCTAGGTGTCGTGCACTTTGCGTTTAAATGCAAGAGCAATAACGATTAATGATTGATGATAACGAGATATCACTTAACAATGGTAATGTAACTCGACATTTTTTTTATTGTATAAGGTGGTTATAAGTTTCTTAGCCTTAATCGTGAAATAATTTTATAAATCTCAGGAGATCTTTAAATAATAGCTTGAAGGGAATTATTTATTTACATTATTCTAAAACTTTTTAAACAATATAATTTTTCAAACAATTCTGTGTATTCCGTCGACATTTTCTACATGATTATTTTTTACATGGATATTTTTTATTATTTTCCATTGATTATTTTCTAATTAAATATTTCATACAGGAATATTTTCTAAATTATTAAATGATCAATAAAAAAAAGATTAAAACAGCATTGAACATTTTTTTATTGTATCTCTTTAGTAATAAAAATCTGCCCGCTTTGCGGGCACAGTCTTATCACGCGCTGCGCTCCCAATTTTGAACGCGCCTAGGGCGCGCGAAGGTTGAATCTGGCGCTTCTCGCTCGATAATAGGTTACCTCGCGCTTCGCGCTCGAACATAATTACACCTTGCGTTTCGCGCTCGGATATTTATTCTTTGCATTTGGAATGCTTGAAAAAAACTTTATCAAAAAGATCTCTTTTAGATGGCAGTATTTATATGCGTCTTCATATTCTGAATTGTCTATTTAATTAAGCATAATCAAAGATTAAGTTTCTCAAAGCTCTGTAGGCTTTGAGGTACACATTCTCATTGTGACACTCGCGCTGCGCGCTCGATTTCCGACATACATTTGTAAACAGGTTTTGTTGGATTTTTTTTTCTTATAACTTTCGTCATTTTTCCACACATTTTTTGTTATTTTACTTTTTTCAACGTTATTTTTCACGAATAAAACAAGAAGTACGCGTCCTATCAAGAAGTGATTCTTAACGAAATTGTAGATCTTTTTTGGGATAACCATTTTTGTTAATTCATCTTTTTTTGTATACTACATAGTTTGTCCACAAAATGGAATTTTTTATTTTCCATTATTTTTTGTGCAATCAAAATTTGAATTTTCGATTTTTGAAGAAAATCCAAAAATTGTTTATGATAATCTTGTAGGGATTCCAAAAAGAAATGTCTTTCTTTTCTTGACTTTTTTCATATCGTGCATTTTTCGGCTTCAAATTTTGATTTTCGGTTGATTAAAAAATGTTTGAAAACGCTATAACTCTGAGAATTTTCTTTTTATCGAAAAAAGTCATCAGGATAAATTGTTTGTTCTTTTCAATACTAAAAATATCCGTACATAGTATTTTCAAATTCAGAAAAAAGTGGTCTCAAAAATTTTCAAAATGCGCTCACTTTTTGAATTTTTATCAAAAATGGCTGGTTAACGAACTCGTCCTTTCTTTTACGACCTGGAAAAAGTATGCCAAAGATGGATTTGATTCGTTCATTTTTTCTAGAGTTATTGTGTTTACGGATGGACGGACAAACAGACAGACGCCATCATGAAAATCTGATTTTCGGATTCAAGGGGTCTCGAAACGTGGAGATCCGCTGAAAAAGTGTGATGTCAAATTTCCGACAATTCTAATACTTTTTCAATCATAAATGATGAGAATGTAAAAAAATATTAAGCTATATTTTTCAGTAATTGCAAAAATATTCAATTTTATTCTTGCTGTTATAAATAAATAGTAACTTATATATTGTAGGAATAAAAAATATCAACATTTATATTTTTTCAACTATGAAACAAATATTAATATGAATTTTTTAATGGCCAAAGAAAAGAAACTTGCACTTTCCCAATAAAAAATTCATTTTTACTTTTTTTCAAAGTTAAAAAATTTAGTGAAAGAAAATTGTGAAATTATCTGGAAGTGGTTTAAAAAATTACTAACTGGTCAAAATATAACATTTGACAATAAATATCGAGTATGCAAATTGTAAACTTTTTGATTTGGTTAGAAAAATAAACATTTTTAAAGCAAGTAATCTTTTCTCATACTTCACCTCTCAAGATATATTATAACAAATGATAATTGTTACAAAAAAATTAATTTATGTCTTTGAGGCCTTTTTAATATTAAAGGATATCGCTTATTATCATTTTATTTAATGAAAAAATCGAAAATTGTAAAATAATAGAGCCATCCTAATCTACACGTTTTTGACATTTTAATGTTGATAAAAAATATATTAAATATTTCTGTTTGGTTCTGAACCAATCAATTCAGATAATTTCAAAACATACTTTAAGCATCATTCGCCCAAAACATATATCTTTCCATAAATTGAGGTTAACATTACAGGCGCGCATCCAGGGGGGGGGGTATAAGGTTGCCCCCCTCCCCACACTGTAGGGTATCTGTGGATGCGCCGCTGTAACATTATACAAGTTTCCAGCTCCATTCAGTGATTTATGCTAGAAATATCTAAGTGGTCGCGAGATATGTGTCGCCGACTTGACTGGGACTTCACAGGGTGAAAGAACATGACAATTTATGAGGAGCGTATTTTTTCTTTCGACCCCTGTAAAGCCCCAATCAAAGCGGGGCTTTAGAAGCGACGCACATCTCGTGACTTCTTCTTGTTAGTGTCTAACAACGTAAATTTGAAACTTAAGTTACGATTTCAACATCAATTTAATAATGATATATATTTATTGTTTATTCTGCAATGAGCATAAGAACCAGTAAAAACCGAATATATGAAGTTATAAATCTGAATCTAAGATATGGAAAAGTAGACAAATAAAAAATAGCAATCTATTTCCTAGAAATATTTTAATCCTTACCTAAATATATTTCTTTGTGTTTAGATTTTTATTATTTGTTTTCAAGAAACTTTTTTAAAAAATTATAATAACAGCCTTTTAAGAATGGTTGCAAGGTATGTTTACTCATACTTACAAGAAGTTCTCGATAAATGTGCGTCGCCGATTCGACCGGGATTTCACAGGGTGAAAGTACATGAAAATCCTTCAGGTACGTATTTTTTTCTTTCGAACCATGTAGAGCCCCAGTCGAATCAGGGATTTAGAAGCGACGCACATCTCGCGTATTTTAATACCAACCTAAATAATCCTTTATATTTATTGCTCATTTATTTTCGGCTCATTAACATACAACATTTGCACCTTCAAAATGATAACTCATTCATTAGGTTGCCACTTTTTCTTCACTTACTTTTTCAACGTCAAAGCCAGAGGACTCGAATTTCCTCGCCGATAGTAGCGACTTCCATATATATTTGGCTGCCGTTCAGATCAAAATGTTGAATTAGGGCCTTTCTTGGCAAGTGGCCACACGACCGCTTTATTTTCACACATGCATATGTGAGATTTACAATGACCCGCATTCATCTGGAGCCAATATATCTCCAGATAAATATACCGTGGTATGGGTCACGATTCACAGACTGCGGAAAATTCCAGTTTCTTCTTAAAAATAGCTTTTACTCCTACTTCAATTTACCCTATCCCTTTTATACTTTTAGAATATTTTAAAAGGTTAGAAAGGATTTTACTTTATTTTATAAGAGATGTATATAGCGAACCAGATTTAAAAAATAGTTAGACCCTTTTCTTAAAGAAACTGAAAGAAAGATGGATGGTAATTAGGGATAATCTTGGGATTTTAATTCGCAAGAAACCTCGTAATTCTCTTTCCTCATTGAAAATTTATATTAACCACTCAGGCTAAACTTCGTAATTAAGTTTTCTCTTTATTCACGCTTGAATAATAAGACCACTTTTGGACCAGGATGGGCACTTGAAAACGATGGAAGCTTGGTCCATTACCTTGATTAAAGCAGCCTCCAGCGATCCTTTAGGGTCGCTTGAATTTAAAACTAAATAATATGATTGCCGTTTTTCATTCCAAGGTAAATCTAAAGTACCGTAATATTGACTTTTCCAAACTTATGTAGTCGCAAATTAATGCGAAATTAAAATGATACTTTACTACAAATTTCCTTGCCTCAAATGATGATACAATGAAAAGATTCTTAAGTGATCCTGCCGAATAAAAACTTATTTTTGAATGGAATTTTCTAGTGATGTATTAATTATAAACTTATTTAATTCGAAATATAATAAGTGACAATTGGATATTTTTTATTTTGTGTGATCTGTGACGTATGATGACTTTGTGAAGCTCTTCGCCTGGAATGATCGCTAGAGAGATTGTTCAGCGACCTGCGTCGGAGTGGTTTTAGGGAACGAACGTGTTGTTGAAATAAACTTACTGGGAACTCTAGATCCCAGCTAGAAAAATAGTTTAAACGAAATTATCGAAAATCTCGCACTTGTTGTTGTCCATTGTAATTATGCCTTAACGTTTGAACAAATGTTTGAAAAATTACAAAAGGATTCTATTCATAAGGATTGAGAATTTTTCTGCACCTACAATTAAATGAATCAAATTTTTCAAATAAGTAATTCTATCTGATGATACAAATTATTTCTAAATAGTTCTACACAATATTCATAAAACTGAAACTGTCAATTTTAATTATTTTTTAATATTGGAAAATAATTCTGTTCTCACTATTATGCTACCAGACTACATTTTTTAAAAATTCTTCACAAATTCCAAGTGATGAGATAAATGAAATTATGGATAAAACCTTAGAATATTTTAGTTTGCAAAATCTACAGACTGCAGGTAATGATAAAAAAATTTGACACTGGTAACTAAAAAATTACCAGTACCGACAAATTTTCAGAAAAATTTAGAGCTTTGTGGACTTTGAAATAAAATTATGAAGCTTTTTACGGATTTTGAAGATTTTAAAATCGTGAAATTGTTTTCTTAAGATCCCGAGCAAAATTTAAATAATTTAAAAAAAAATTAATTTAAAGAAAATATTTTAAATAATTTGTCGGACAACATTATGATTTTTGATTAAGGAATGTTTATTTTAAAAGAATATTTAAAAAGATTTCAAAACATTCCGAAAGATTTTCGAAATAATTAAAAATGAATCTGGAAGATCTGAAAGCCATAATTTTTCAGATTTTTTCCTAAATTTTAGAGAAAAATCGAATCATTTCAAAATATATTTAGAAGTTTTTAAATAATATCAAAAATAATAAAAATGTTTCGGAAACATGAAACAAAACGTAGATTTTCGAAGATTTCGAATTAAATTTTTTAAGTTTTTTTAAAGATTTTGAATGGCTTCAAGATAGTAAAATAACTTTTTCAAGAAATTTAAATTTAAAACATAAATTCAATTGCATTAAAATAAAAATTGCAAATTTTTGGTTTAACATCAAAATCTTTTTTGACTGAGGGTTCAACTATTTTATTGAAAATTTGTTTATTTGTATTAAGATTCATAATTTTAGTACAAAGTTCATCTCTTTGGGTTGAAAATGTAACCATTTTGTTAAAAATTTGTTTTTTTTTTATGGCAGGCAATTCATTTTCTTGGTTAAAAATTTATCTTTTTGATTGATGATTACACTATTTTTTTATATTTTGTTTATGAACTCAACTGTTTTAAATTTAAAATTAAAATCTTTTTGGATTGAAATATCAACTATAGCTTTTTTTGCTGAAAATAATACTTGGTTAAAAGTTGAAGTTCTTTATTAAAGTCATTTTTTGTTGAAAATTCGTCTCTTTTGGTAAACATTTAAATCTTCTTTTGATAGAAAAAACATCTGTATTTAGTTAAACATTCGATTATTTGGTTGAAAATATAACTGTTTCGTAGAAAATTGGTCTTTTTTGGAAAATATTTAATGTTTTTACTTGAAATTACAATTGGTTGAAAATTAATGGATTTTCGTTTGAGGATTCAACTATCTTGTTATATTTTTTTGTTTATCAATTCAATGATTTTTTTATTTAAATGTAAAATATTCTTGGATTAGCCCTTAAAGGACACTCCTTCGAATGTTTTTGGCTAAACAAAAATCATGAGTGATGTTGAAACAGTAAAAAATAAGAATAGAATATTTAAAAAGCCGCAGTGATAATTTAATTATTCGGAAAAAATGTAAGTAGATAATCGAAAAAAAATCAGAAAATCCATGGAGTCACAGTGGCTCCGGGTGCCTTTTAAGGGTTAAAATATCAACTATTACATTCTTGGTTGAGAGTTCATCATTTTTGATGAAAATATAACGCCTTGATTACAAGTTGATCCTCTTTATTAAGCAGTCTTTTTTTGTTGAAGATTCATCATTTGATGAAAATTTGAATTTTTCAGTAATAAAATTAATCTTCTTGATAGAAAATATATGTATTCGGTTGAAAATTCAATTATTTGGTTGAAAGGTTATCTTCTCGGTAGAAAATTTGTCTCTTTAAAAAAAAAGTTTAATGTTTTTTGGTTAAAAGTATAATTGATTAAAAATGAATCTTTTTTGTTTGAGGATTCAAGAATTCTTTTGAAAATTCGTCGATTTCGGATGAATTCTATTGTTTTTTTTAAACTTAATATAAACAAGTTTTTATGGAAATATCACCTATTAAAATATTTTATTAAGAATTCAACTTTTTTAAACAAAATTAACTATTTGGTTATTAATTAATTTTCTTGTTGAAATTTTTATTTGACATATGAAATTTTCAAAAACTTCTTGAATGGTGCAAAGATTTTCAGAAAAATTATATTTAAATACGCTTAAAAACAAATAAACCAATAAGTCTAAAATATTAATCTTTCTCACTGTTTTTATATGAATTCCTTGATCCGAGTGGCTAGAACCAAGTGAATTACGCTTACCCCCCAAGGCTAGTTTTATACTTCCTGTTTCCAGTTTTTTTTTTTAGAGAATAGGGAATTTCCTGACAAAGAAAATGTTTACTGCTTAGAAAATTTGAAAATTCTTCATCAGAAAATTCCAGTAAACACGAGGATGTCGTAATTCTGATTCAGATACTCTGGACGCGTGCGGGTGCTAAATAAAGGTGCCACAATGGAAGAGAAAAATGCACGCGACCTACAATAGGGTGGGCAGGACATAAATGGCAGAAACCGTAGAAACCACACATGGTGGTCGGGGGAGCATAATGGAAAGGTCTTGCAAAAGGCGATCTATATAGGTTTTTTTGTGAGTGCTTTCTAGCGCCAAAATATTGCAGTGCTTTGTTAAATTCAAACGGAGAAAAGTGCCATTTTTCAGGTCGAGAAGTAAAGCTGATCCAATTTCAGCATCCAGTATATTGTAAGACATTTTTTTTCATTTCAATTTATTACGGTCAAGATGGTATTTTACTCTGTTATATCCAGAACCTTAAGATTGTCCAAAAACAGCTTTTTTCTTCTAAGCTGGCACTGCTACAAATTCCTTTCTTATTTTTACAAAACTGATTACATATAGCAAATTTAAAATTATCACCACAGAGGGTGAAAAAGAAACCAATTTTTAAGACAGAGAGAGAGAGGGAGGGAGGGAGGGAGAGAGAGAGAGAGCATTTGATAGATGAAGGGTGGCAGTACAGAACTAGGTAAGTCACAAAATCAGGATTTTTCAGGAGAGCTAAAAACAATCTGTTAAATCGAAAACAGTTTTTATCTAGTTTTGCGAAGATATATTTGGAAGTTGCCAATATTAAAGTGACAATAACCATTGATTGGAGTGAACTCAGCTGTGTATTGTGATAAAAAATGTAATCTTTAATTTAAATTTTAAAAAACTTGCTAATTTTAGTGTGACACTGTAGCTCTGAGATAAAACGATATTTCGGTGAAAGGAATATGAAAGATTAAAAAAATAAATAAATAAACTTAATAATTTCCAGAAATATCTATGCTGAACGGAAGAAAAAAATTATTACTATAAATACTACACTAAAAGTTTTTATAAAATTTGAATATTTTGTATTATTATATAAAAAAGTGGAATTGGATCAAATCTTTTGATAACAACGTGTATTTGATTTTTTAATATTTTTTATGCAATAAGCCAATTTTTAGGAAAATGTTGGTCATCTAGTTCTGTATGGACAACCAACCTTCAAATATTGATAGGAACTGAGATAGATGTGATAACAAAATTGACCTTTTTTTAAAAAAAGTATTTATTTAAAAAGATTTAGAAGTTTTGAAGATTTAAAAATACGTTGAAAAGGAATCTGCTAAAATTAAGACGATTCAATTTAGATTTTCAGACCATTTTTTAAATTTTCAGACGTAAAAATAGTTTAGAAAAACTTTGAATTACTTCAAAAGATATTTCAAAGTTTTAGAAAAATTCGAAAATAATTTAAAGTTTAAGAAGATTTCAAAAAATGTAAAAGGAAATTTTAATTCTTAAAGATTTCGAAACAATAAGATTTTTAAGAATTTTTAAAGGTTTTAGGAGAATAAAAAAATTTCCTTAAGATGCTTGAGAAAAATTTCAAAACAAATTTATTTTGAAAAATTAAGTTTAAGAGAAATTCGAAGATTCCGTACGACTAAAGTGATTTACTAAAATGCCAAAAAAGAATTAGAAGTTTTTAATGCAAGATATTTGTATGCCTCGAAAAACATTTAAAAATAGTTTGAAATTAAAAAAAAAATGTAAACAATATATAAATTTTCGAAGCCAGCTTTAAAAGATATTTCCGAATTTAAGAAGATTTGAAGATATTTTTTATTTTTAAATTTCAAAAAAATTTCTTAAAATGTACAAATTATTCTTAAATTCCTTCCAATTTTTCTAAGGTCCTAAATACAGTTTAAACTAACTGAAAATTGGTTAAATCCTGTAAAATAAAAAAATATTCTTTAAAATTTTCTAGATTCTTTTTCCTACATAATATATGAAGAAATCATCGGAAATATTTGTTGCATTTTTTCAAAAATATTAGGAAAATTATATTTGAATAGCCCTACAAAAAAAGAATACGAATAGCCCTACAAAAAAAGAATACGATCTAAAATGCCTAAAATCGCTCAAATCTTATTTAGGCACAAATTTAGGTGTTCAAAATTTTTTACAAATTAATATAATATAATAATTGATAATGCTCGTAAAATAAAATAAAAGTCGAAGAAAATAAGGTGTGGCATTTAAATATCTAGAAAATCGGAAGAAACTTCTCAATATTTATTTTACAAGGGGAGACCGTCAATTGATAATTTTAGTTTCGGTTCAAAATTTTTTGTAATGAAAGTTTTTGAAATGGCAGGTAGCTCAAAAAAGAGCGCTTCGATTTCATATCCGGAAGTTTGCGCGTTCGATTCTCGCTGCCTGAAGTTTTTATATTTTAAAATGTTTATAAATATAATTTCTTCCAATAGCTTGAAAAAAATTATGCAAAGAATAATTTTTAAAAGCTCTTTTTCACGGAACGACCGACTTTTTTCAGTTTTAACATGTTACTTAGAAACAAAATAATTTTCTATGAATGCTGTTTACTTTTTTCACCAAATTTCATAAAAGTTAAATAAAGAAAACGGATAACCGATACTTTTTCATTTAAATGAGAATGTACGTAACGAATAAAATAACAGAGCAGGCAGCGAGAGTCGAACACGCAATCTTCTGACTATGAAGCCGAAGCGTTACTGCCTGAGCCAACAGTCATTCACAGTGTTTTTCGCCAAACTCTATATGACCTGTAACGGAATTATTATTTGAAATATTTATTATTATAAAGAGCATATTGCTACTCTAGCAAATTAATATTCAAGTTCATTAAAGTTCATGAAAAAATTATAAACCGAAACTAAAGTTCTTAACTGGCGTTCTTCCCGCATGAGTGAAATAATTATATAATGGAGGCGTGACAGAAAAAATATGAAAATCCATCATTTGAGAACAATATTTGCGTGATTGGAAAGAATTTTCTCTGTAATACTTGAAAGCTTTTAGTTTTAAAAGCACGCAGTGAGCGTTAAACGTACAATTTCAGCGAAATAATTCACGCTTGTTTTGTTTCTAGTTGTTTCATTAAAGAGTAAAATTGGTACAGGCTGAGTTCGTGGTCGGTGGCGTGTATTGCACTAAAGACAGGATTTGCTTTAAAAATACTCAGTGGCCGTGTCGCATAAGCGCAGGTGTTCAGTCGGCCGTATGCACAGCGTTCGTGCACTACTATTATACATCACACCTATATTTCTGCAATTCTAGACATATTTGTATTACGTCTATAATATATTATACATATATATTAGTTACACGCATACGTGCGAGGCAAATTGAAAAAGATTTCACCTCACGCTCCGTAAACTTTAGAAAATTCACAAACTGAATTGCAATGTGGGTGTTTTCTTACGAGTGAGCGAACAACGCAAATTATTCTCGTGTAATCATTAAATGAAGGAAAAATCTTCATTATCACGTTTGTTCATAAAAAAAATGGTAAACATTCTGTTTTTATTTCAGTCATACTATGCAAGTGATGCATGAATTTAAATTATTATTATTAGTTGAAAAATCGTACTAGAAAGAATTTTTGTTTTTAGGGGAAAAACATATTTCTGTGTAATATTTAAACTGGGTTGATTATTAGAAAAGTAATTTTAAACAAGAGAATTGAAAAACTTTTCAATTAGTTTATTATATTAGATTTTATTTTTCACTTTTTTAAACCGTTTTCGGGTTTTTTACATATCTAAAATCCCCCTCCCACAGGAGATCATCAAACATTAAACCAATTCTACCCCAACTCTCAAAATAAGTCTCTAAGCAATGCCTGACGTACTTCGCCGTTTTTTTCCATTTCTAAAATCCCCTACCGTCTGCAGCCGGATTTTTACTTGAGGCGCTCGCATTCGCCTGAAGATTTGGTCAGAGAAATGGAAACCTGCAGAAAACCAAAACACATGAGCACAGTCGGCTGTCTACGATGCCTACAACCATTCTCGGCGTAAAAACCTCCAGCTCGAGGGAAGTTGAACGCAGTGAAAAAAAAAAACGACTAAGCGACAATTACGAACGGACATCCATCCGAGGGCTAACCGCGCCCGACCGTGCTTAACTTTCAAGATTTCAACTAGTTGAGCATTACCACTCAGTTACTGCCAATGGGTTTTCCTAATTGCTTTCTTAAATTACTTTTCGCACTTGTAACGTCCAAGATTAAAAAAAAAGACAAAAAAATTCTTTGTTTGATAGTAAACAAAGACATTTCTATAAAATCGTAACTATGAATGGAGCTGAAAATCCCATTCGGATTAGTTACTCTTACACATGTTCAAGTCGATTAATCAAACGGACCGGACATCGTGAGTGATTGAGAGTACCGTAATCTTTGTATTCGTGATAATGCCAAGGTTAAACATCTTTCTATGCTTCCTTTGTGCAGCAACTTTATCTTATTCTTTTCAATTACATATTCCCTTTTATATCATCAGGAACATTTGCGTTGCCTGAAATACTTTTTTTCTTCTTGATAGTATAAGCTGGTCAAACACCTGGGAGTTGAAAAACAAAGATAAAAGTGATAAAAAAAGATAAATCTATTCCAGTTATTACAGTTTTCAAGCAAGAAAAATTTTTGGATATGATTTAAAGCTTTAAAATATTTTTAATCGCTTCAAAAGTTCTAAAATTCCTAAATATCTTTTAAAATTACTCAAATTTTTTTTATTTTGCAAAACTAAAATAATTGTTTTTAAATCTTCTCAATTCTTTCTTGACAAATCTGGAAATGTTTTGAATTTTTAAAAAAATTTTCTCTTAAACTTAATTTAGCAAGATAATAAATCTTTTTTATTTTTCCCAATAATGTTAGGAAAATTGTGTATTCCCTTGAAAACTTTCAAACATTTTTAAAAAGATTCTACATTTTTTGTCCAACAACTTAAAAAATCTAGATTTTGTTCTAAAACTTCTAAAAAATTTTTAAGTTTTAAATTATCTTTTAATCTTTTTTAAACTTCTCGATTTCTTTTGATATAGAATGTTTGTTTAATTTTGTAATCTTGCAAAACTAATTTTTCCCCCTTAAAAGTATAAAATTTCGAAATTTGAGGAAATCATATGAGTTACTAACTTTGTTGATAATTATTTTTTGTTTTAGTTAAAAATGGACTTTGTTAACTGAAAACTTACCTATTTGGTTAAAAATAAACTTATTTTTTGAAACTTCATATGTTCTTGTTGTAAACTCTACTGTTTCATAGAAAATTGTTTTTTTTTTTTAATTTTTTAAATAAAAACGTAACCGTTCCATTTTTGGTTAAAAACTGATCTTTCTAGTTTTAAAATTCAACTATGTTTGTTTGAAAATTCATCTTTTTGGTAAAAATAAAACTCATCTTTCTTGGTAGAAAATGCATTTTTTTGTTAAAAATGTGTCTCTGGTTGAAAATTCATGGCTTTGGTTAAAAATTAAACTATTTTCTAGAAACTTTGTGCTATAAGGTTAAATTGATTTTTTATCTAGATATATTACTGTTCCATTTCGGGTTAAAAATCTATATTTTTTAGTAGAAAGTCCATGTATTTTGTTAAAAATTCGTTTTCATTTTGGTAGAAACATAATCTTCTTGGTTAAGAAATCATTTCATTGGTTACAAACTTAACTATTTTGTTGAAAATTCATGTGTTTTGTTAAAAATTCATCCTTTTGGGTAGAACATTCATCTTATTGTTTGAAAATTGATCTTTTTGGTTCACCATTAATTTTTAATAATTATTTATTAATTTTGTAATATTTGATTGGAAATTTAATTATTTTTTTGAAAATGCAATATGCTTGTTAAAGGTTTTGTAAATTAAACTGTCCCATTCTTGGTTGAACCATTAAGTTAAAAATTTATGTATTTTGTTAAGAATTTGTCTTTTTTAGGAGAAAATGATTATTCTTGTTTGAAAACTTATCTCTATGAATGAAAATTCAATTACTTGGTTGAAAGTGCAATTATTTGGTTAAACATGCAATTGTTTAATAGAAAGGTCGTCTTTTTATCTTGAAAATTCAACATTTTGGATATAATTTTTACTTTTTATTGATTGAACCATTTTTGTTTGGTTCTATTCAACTACTTTGACTGAAAGTGAAAATCTTTTTATCGTTACAATATCGACTATTACATTTTTTATTGAGAAAGCTTTTAAATTAATTTTTGTTTTGTTGGAAAATTAAAGTACATTATTAATACATAATAAATAGTAAGATTTTACAACCACCTCCCGTCGCCTCTAATCTATAAATATTATTTGTATCAAAACTTCATTAGGAAACTAAACCAGTCTCTATAAAAGAAAGTCTAACATTTATTTAACAGAAAACAATTCAAAAACTTTCGGAAATTTTTTCATAACAATATAAATGAAATTATAAAATATGAAACTATGAGTGGCCTGGTTTCCCCATCATGTCCCGTTTATCCCCTTCATATCCCGTTTAGCCCCAGCATGTACCGTTTAGCCCTAGTGTGTCCCGTTTAGCCTCGGCTTACGGTCATAAAGGTTTCCAGTAAACGGATTAATTTTGGTTAGAGTTAGTAGAAAATATATAAACCAACCATATAATATCGAGTAAAATCTGATTTACTCGTTCCCTGATAACGGCAGCTAATCTTTATTGCTAGTCATGGCTCAAGTCGGCACATTTGACCCGCCTTCAGAGTCCATATCACAGTACACTTGTAACTGGATTCTGATTCCTACGCAAATTCAAAGCAAATACACATAGAAAATTCAAGCTTGTTCATTACCAAATACGAGAAAACTTCCTTTCGCTTTAATTAGGAACATTATGAAATGTATACACTGATAAGTGAACGTGCAAATCAGAATTAACCCACACAATTTTGACCATTAACCGCTATGTATAATGGTTTTTAAAATCTTATATGTTAATAATAAGCTTCGTAAGGGAAAAATAGGGGAATAATTTGTTTGTAATAAAATAAATTTAAGTCAATTAAAGAATTTTATTTGAAACTCTTTAAATTACTATACGATTTCAAGTAAAAAAGCATTGCATTTTCAACGAAATAGATGGATTTTTAATCAAATAGTTACATCATCAAGTAAACAAATAAATTTAGAACGAGATTCAGAGGAATTCAGAAGAGGTTGAAAAGTAGTTGAATTGTCAACCAAAGAAGATCAATTTTCAAAAAAATGTGATAATTGACATTTCAACCAAAAAAGAATTTAGTTTTAAATAAAAAGCAATTGGAATCGACCAAAAAATAATTAATGGCATTATAACCGACATAAAAAAAAGAATTTTCAACCCAAAAATATGAATTTTGAACAAAAATCTCATTTTCAGTCAAATAGTTGAATTTCCCACCAAACTGTTGAATTCTTAATTCAAAAAGACAAATTTTATGCTAAACAGTTGAATTTTTAGCCAATTTTATACGAAACAATTGAATTTTCAAACAAATTGTGGAATTTTTAAATCAAAAAAACCAAATTATCCACAAACAAAAAGAGAATTTTAAACAAGAAAAAAATTCTACAAAACAATTGAATTTTCAACCCGAAAATATGAATTATCAACAAAAAAGTTAATTTTCAACCTATTAGTAGATGAAATATATATATAATCATTTTTTAAATGTTTCAAGAGATTTGGTTTTGAAAAACTAATTACAAGAGAATAATAAAAAAAATTTCAAAGATTTTCAAAATTGTCGAAAAGGAATCTGAAAGATGCTTATACGATTTAAAAAAATTGTTTAAGATGTTTTTAAACTGCAGAAGAAATTCGAATAATTCTGAAAGATATTTAGAACTTTCCTTTATTTTTAACCAAGTATGTAGTTGCATTTTCTACCAAGCTGTTATATTTTTCAGCCAAAGAGGCAACTTTCCTGCAAAACAGTTGTATTTTCAAACGAAAAATATGAATTTTATATTAAACAAATTCTATAAAATAGTTTAAGTGTTAACAAAACTAATTTTTACAAAACAATTGAATTTACATAGAAAAAGTTCATTTTTAATCAAGCAGGTGATTTTTCTTTCAAATTGTTGAATTTTCTACTAAATTTTTGGATTTTTAATCCAAAAAATTATATTTCTATAAAACAATTGAAGTTTCAGTAAAATAGTTCATTTTCTACCAAGAAAAAAAAACATCTTCCACAAAGCAATTGAATTTTCTACCATAATAGTTTAATTTACAACCCAAGAAACAATTTTTCTGCAAAATAGTAGTTGAATTTTCAATTCAAAATAATGAATTTCTTTTTTTTTTTAAATGGAATTTTGAAAAAAAAAGAATTATCAACAAAATAGTCGAACTTTCGACCAGAAGGTAATAATTTTAAACAAAAAAGTCCATTTTCAACATAATAGTTCACTTTTCTACCAATACAGGTAAATAACCTACCTGCTAACAAAAACTTTTGACAAAATTATTGAACTTTCAATAGAATGACTAAATTTTAAACCAGGTTATAAAAATATTTAAATAAAACATATGAGTTTTTAACTAAAAATTTAATTATTATAGATTTTTATACCTTAAGAGATAAATTTTCAACTAAAAACAGTAGTTTTTTCAAACCCAATAGTTGAATTTTGAGCCAAAAAGACAAATGTTTCGGAGGACATTTGAATATTTATCAAAATAAAGTATCCCCAACCAAGAAAGATGAGATTTTAACCAAAAGATGATATTTATACCAAAAGAAACAAATTCTTACTAAAAAAAGAAACCACCACAAAATAGTTGGATTCTCTTTATTTGGGAAAAGAGGAATTTACAAAAGGGAAAAATAGGGGAATGCTCTATTAATTTTAGCCTTATACTATAATGTTGAAATAAAATGTATATATGATCATATATTGTTTATTATTTATTCATTATTATAGTATATATTATTGTGTATAGTATACCTTCTGCATCGAAAATCAGTGTTAAAGTACTTTTCAAAAGATTGAAAAATTTTTCATGTCGAGTTGCCTCTCGAATATAAAATACACTTTAACGGACTGCAACCAGGTTTCCGTGTCACGGCAAAAAGGACCGAATAGGATGCGGTTTTAACTTAAACGTTCTGTGATGATAAAGCGCAAATTACCGTTTTCTTTCTGTGTCAGTACCCGTCGCGGGGTTTCAATAATGAAGCCAAAAGTCGCACACAATGCCGTTCACCGATAACAATCCATTACTCATGAACAATTACGAAGTAATGTGATTACGTGAAAACTAAACGAGTAATTTATCTCACGTTGTTAGCACTCTTTTCCTCTTTAAATGACGCCTTATCTAAAGAGTAATGGAATAAAAAATATTTTTTATTATAAATATGAGGTATACAGAAAAAAACTATGCTTAAAATTGTTACAGCTTAAATTCAGAGCTGAACTGAAATTCAGCAAACATTTGTCTGACTTTAAGAAGGACAATATCTGAATTTCCGAATTTAATCATAACCGAGTTAATGCTATAATAATTATTATTATGACTGTTCTCAAAGTTAAATAAAATTTACTTGAATCCAAATACATTTTCACTGAATTTAAGTACCTTTCTGAATTGAAAGTGTAAGATTTTTAATTAATTTTTCCTGTCCATACTTGATTGTATTCGCCCCGTGCAATTTATAAAAATTTTGTAATTTTACGACACTACCAGATTACTTAATTATATGAAAAATTTAAATTAATTTTGAAGTCTTAATTAGTTGTGCAGATTTGGTTAACATGACAGTTATATTCTTTTACGAAGATTTAGAAATTATTTGGCAATGTTTTTAAGTCTTTCAATTTTCTCTTAAAATTAACTTTTTCAAATAAATATATTCATGAAAATTGCATATGAATCGTAAGAGAACTTTTTTATTTTTTTGAAACCATTTGAAATTTTGTTTGACATTTTTTGAAATCTTTTCAAGTTTAAATTGTTTTTGAAAAAGAAGAATTTTCAACAAAATAGGTCAACTTTCTACGAAATGGATGAATTTTTAAGGAAATAATTACATTTTCAATCAGAGACGAATTTTCAACTAAAATGATGGATCTTCATATGAGAAAATGAATTTTTAATAAAGTAGTTCACTTTTTACGCGAGTAGTTTAATTTTGAACCAAAAAAAAAAATAAATTCTAAAAGAAAAACGTAAAAGTATATATTTTAACCAAAATTTATTTTTGAAATTAGAAAATTATTTATTATATTCCCAGGTGTCTTATGAAAAAATAAAGGAAAAAAGGAACTCGAGAAAAAAAAAGAAAATTTGTTATTTTAAATCAAAATCATTTGACTTTAAATTCTAAAATTACCCTTAAAATTACAAATCAATTTCGGTTATGTTAGTGTTTTTCGTCGGAAATTGGTATTTATTTATTTAAAAATTGTTTTAAAAAATTTTCGCGCGTCTATGTTTTCTATTTATAGTGAAATCGGTGTAGAAATTTTTAATTATATACAAACGTCATACAGCTACTAAGTGCGAATCTTACGTTTATGATAATTTTGTTCATAAATAAAAAAATTATCTATTTCCTCCACATGAATGCAAAAACACGTTAAATTGTTTAATTATGACGAAAATCACGTCCAATGAACGTCATAGTGAAGCATGCCGATTTCATTCGATCAAAAATTATGTCCTCGATTACGTCAAGGTACACGGAGAAAAAAATATCGCAAAACCTCTATATTGCAAGAAAGCGCAATATGATAACGTACAAGCAGGCCCCGGACCTTTTTACGATATTATAATGCACTAATATCACAGAAAAAAAGTGAAGTTAAATTTTGTTGCTGTCGTCTGCCATGGCATCCTTAGCAGCAATGGGAAGAAGGCAAAGTATGAGTGAATTCGAGTTATAAATCCGGACACCAGATTAAAAATAATCACAGAAAAAAATTAAAATTTGCTGCAGGTGATACTTACAACGTTTAAAAATTAAAAATATTTCGGCGAAAGTTTCACCGAGGTGAAACATTATAATGCGATAATTACGATATATAGCGCAGGAATTACGGTATATATTGTAATTCTTGCGATATAGTTTTCTCAGTGTATATCGTATTCAAAAGTTGTTTCGTCGCGCTCCTTACACCTGCTGGAAATAATGATAAATTTCAACATATAGTGAAATATATAATTTAGTCTAAGAAGTTACAATTTGTTTTAACTTTCCCTTTATAATATTATTATTAGTGTAATCTGTTCGACCACTTTTACTGAGATACAAGATATTGTCAATATTAAATCGTTAAAATTAAAAAAACATTAACAAAAATTTTCTTGCATTTTCTTTTGTTTCAATGGGAAAAAAATTTAATTGTTAATTTTCTCTTCTTTTAAACAAATGAAAATTCAATTTTCTTAAACTTTCAAGCATAAATATTTTAATTAACAATTTACAGCAGTTGAACATTTAGTTAACAATTTTTTTACGAAACGGGCTGCCGTTGACAAATAATGTTATAAAAATTAATAGTCATCCAATGCATTTTTAGTAGGGAATTCATAAGATTAAAAAATCCCATCTGTAAAAAATTCAACTGTCGAAAATTCCTTTGTAATTTTCTTCAACTTCCAACAGTTGGAAATCCAACCTTTAATTTTGAACAATCTTCGACAATTTTCAACAATTTTTAACAATTGAATTTTTATCTGTCATTGCCGTTCTCAGTTTATGTTAAACAATATCTATGTCATTGTTTACTTGTTTATACGGACAAAATGGAATTCGCCCTATATGAACAGTTCGTGGAAATTCAAAGCAAAGCAAAATGCTTCCGGTTTCTTGGTTCCTGCCATGTATAGAGATATCGAGCCATTTTGTGTACTCGTGTTAAAGTTTCTTATGCACCTCATGCCACGACATTTGCATTGAAATTGTTGCACCGAGGCGGTTGCGAGCCCCGCTACGCATAGTAAACTGTAACGATCGAGTTATGTTTCATGCACCCTGGCGCCAACGTCAACGATTCAGAACTAGTGGTGAGAATCCTCGTTTTTCTTTGCGCGCGAGCACGACTCACGAATTAGATTAAACTCGGGACAAAGGCCGGGTAAAAAGTAATAAAAAAATAATAAATAAAACCGAACCTTCCACAAAATACGCTTCAGTATTCAAATTTGTAAAATTTTACTCTGCTTTCTCAAAGGATAATAATTTCTTGATCAAAGACATATTTGTTCTCTCAAGAAAGTGTACTTGATTATAGAAAATTAAGTTTCTTTATTCAAGTATATTTTCTTCAAACAAGAACAATTTTATTGGATCATGAAAATATTGTATCGTCCGTGATGAGGTTACATTTTATAGATTCAATTCTAACTTATTTTTCGTTATACGAGGGGCTACTGATTAAGAAATCTTAGATTGCTGTACGGAAAATTTTTAGAGAACTTTTGGAGGAACTTTTGGAAATCTCTCAGCAATCTAGCATTCGTGAGAAATCTTGGAAATCTTTCATTAGGTGTGGGCAGAGGTGAGATAGTGTGAAGCATTCCGATAATACGTTCCTATGCGTGGAATGAAGAGCCGAATGAAACCGAAAGCCGCCAAGTTTAGCCGAGCCTATAGAATCCCATGTGAGTCTGAAATCTCGGAACTCTCGGTAATATCAACCAAATTTCGGAAATCTCTATAAGAATTCAGTACAGATAACCGTATTCACAGTTTTAAAATTTCAAAATTTCCTAGTTAGCAGCCCCTCACCGTAATATGAAGACCTTTTTGAATGAAGTAATTTTTCATCAATATGGCTGAGTCTTTACATTCAGGGCCTTCATGGATTTAAAGATGTAAGCAAATTTAAAAGATTTTTAATTAACAATCAATTTTTTATCAAGACACTTTTTAAACATTCAAGTACGTATTTAAAAATTATTTTCATTTGAAAGGTGGCAGTTACGGAACGAGATAACCAACATTTTTCCGAACTGGGTTTATTGCATATTTAAAATTCAGAAAATATTAAGTACATCTCGTGTTGTAAGGATTTGTTTGAATTTTCATTTTTTTAATTAAAAAAAAACAGTTTTATTTTGAATTATAGCTAAAACAGATTTCCGATCCGAAAATGCTTTTAAAGGAGAAAAAATGTGTAATTTGTAACGAAAATAGGAGAAAAAACTCTTTTAAATAAAATTAATGTAGGTTCAATATTGAAGTAAATATGAAACGCTTTCAATCCATAACGTTTCAAGTCGAATTATATTGCACATTCAACAAAATAAATGGATTTTCAACTAAAAAAGAATAATTTTCTATCAAAAGAGATGAATTTTTAAAAAAGTGATTTTTAAAGCTAACAAGCCGACTTGTTTGAAAAAAGTTCAAAAAAGAATAATTTTTCACAAAATAATTATTTTTTCAACAAAATAGTTCTTTTTTTAAAGCAAATAGTTGAATCTTCGACAAAATATTTAAAAAATGTCAACAACGTAGTTCAATTTTCAAGATACGATGATGAATTTTCAACCAAAAAATTGAATTTTTTTACTAAATAGAAGAACCTTCAACGAATTTTTTAGAAGGCAATTAATTTTTCAAACAAAAAAGTGGAATTTTCAAAAAAAAAATAAAATTTTAACCATAAAATATAACTTTTCTACAAAAAAAAAGTTTTTTAACCCAAAAAGACGAACATTCAACACAACAGTTGAATTTTTAACATAAAATTGTATTAATAATTAATCCGATGAAACTAATTTTTTATTCAAAAAGAAGAATCGTCAAAAACACACTTGAATTTTTGAAAAAATGATCGAATCTTCCCAAAAACAATTAAATTTTTCACAAAATAGGTACATTTTTAACAAAATAGTTGAATTTTTAATCTAAAAAAAGAATTTTTATCCGAATTTAAAAAAAAAACTTCAGCCAAAAACTGTTGGATTTTCAACCGGATAAATGCATTTTCAAGTAAATTATTTTATTTTTTAAGTAAATATTTTAATTTTCAACCAAATAATTAAATGTTTAACAAAACAGTGAAATGTTTTGTTGATTTAATTTAATTTATTTAATTTTTTAACAAAATAGTGGAATATTTAACGTAACCAAAAAGGGATTCATTCTGAACCAAAAAAATAATTGTAGACATTTCAACTAAAAAGAATTAACTTTTGATAAAAAATAGTTGAATTTTTTTTATTAGTTCTGTTAATTCATTTTGCATTTAAATGAAGAAGGGTAATTTTCTGGAAAACCGGAAAAAAGAGCAATCCTTCAATAAAGGGGAAAAAGTCAGAAATTTCTTTCTTTCTTTCAGCACCGATATTTCTTGAAACTGAATATCTCGGAAGCAAGCTCTTATTTTTTATTCAAACTATAGAATACATTTATCATCATTTTATTTCCACGCAACTAGATAACTTTTTTTAATACAAGAGTTTTTCGCCTCAATTAAGCAACACTTCAGCTCTGGAGTGGGCTTTTATTTTACTTTAAATTGCGACTTCGATTTTACAGACAGTTTTTCCAATTTTCTTGGTTATCTAGTTTAGTATTTTCTTCTGCACCCTTTATTTAATTTACAAAGTGTATATATACTTACGTTTTCTTTGGTCGATGCAATCTCCCTTTTATTTCTACCATGATAAACTTTTGGCCTTATTATCTGATGCCTGCTAAAATCGGCTGAAGGTCCTGCAAAAACAATTTAATATTTAATTTATCACATTCGCATAATATTATAAAAAATTGTTCTGATTAAACAATGAATATTCATATCAGAAGCCTTTGAAATTGCGCTTTTTTAGCAAAAAATTACGGCCTGAAAAATTAAGGAAGACATAGAACTTTGAAGCATTCAGAATTAAACAATTTTAGTTTAAATGAATTCCAAGTGAATAATTATTTATTGTAAGGAAAGGTTTATATTTGAAATGTGTAAATTTCTGTAACTTTTCGAATTGAATATCAAACACTTTCTAAAATCAAAATATTTCCATGGAAAGTTTGACATTGAATACATTAAAAATAGTAAATGTTTAAAACGGAGCAGTTCAAACTGTTCAATGGTTAAAATTCCGAAATTTTCAAATAAAAATTGTTCCAATTCAAAGTCTTCTTTTCAAGGTTTAATAATTCTAAATTGTACTGGTTCGAAAAATGAGAAATTTCAAACATTAGAGTTTAAAAATTAAACTTAAACTTTAACTTAATCTTAATGTTCAATTATTTCAATTAGAAAAGTTCAGGGGTCAAAGGTTAAGGGAGAAGTCATACCTAGGTCAAATATCATAGGTCAGGAGTCAGTTTAACATTCCAGCACATAGTTATTAGATTTTATGCATATTTTTCAAGGGTTACGCGTCAATGATGATGGATAAAAGTCAAGGGTCAAAGCTTAGATGCCAAAGGTCAAGGGTCAGAGATCAAAGGAGAAAAGACAAAACCAGGTTCAAAGCTGAAACGTCAAAAGTCAATGATGAAGGATCACAGTCAAGGGTAAAAAATCTGAGGTCAAAGTTTAGGGTCCAAAAGTCAAGAGTTTATACCTAGGTTCCCGATCATAGTTCAGGCATCAGGTCGACATTCCAGCCCGTAATTCATACATTTGATGAAAACTTTTTAAAGTTCAAAGGTCAATGATGAAAAATAAAAGTCATGGATCAATGTTTGGATGCAGAAGGTCAGACGTCAGAAGCCAGAGGTCAAAGGTCATGTGTTAGGTCAAGATTCCAACACATATTTCATACACCTAATACATTTATTTGAGAGGTCAAATTTAAATGTTAAAGGGCTGCACTCAAGGATTAAGTTCCGAGGCCAAATGTTAAGTGTCAGAGGTAAAAGGTCAGGCAAGATTTCAGCACACAGTTCATATGGCATAAATCGTGTCAAGTAAAAGTGAACTGGATATCTATAGAAGACCTTAAAGTCGTTCAAACAATAAATAAAAAATTAGAACGATCCCAGTCGAGTACTCTGCACTCTAGAACTTGTAGTTATAGGCTATAGAGTAACTGAAATTATCGAGCGGCTGACGAAAACAGTATTGCACTCTATAAACCTCCGAAACAATAGTATAAAGAACGTGGTTTGCTTCCAAAGTCAAGTTGTTCTTGACTGAACACTCTAGGCAATTGGATTAATTCATTCAGAACACTATAAAATAACAAAGAATTTTACTTAGACGCACTATAGGTACAAACTGCAGGCCAAGGACTCGTTTAAAAAATTCAAAATAGTATCAATATTAGCATACATTCATAAAAAAAAATAAGCACAGTCCGGAAGGTTAAACTTCGATACGCCACCTGGTGACAACAATCCGAACTAGAAAGAATAGGTACGATTTTAAATATGAATATTTAATTTGTGCATACAAGTGTTTTAACGATTTTTTTGTCGAGTTTAAAGTATTTATTGGATTCTAAAAATAAGTCTGGGTCAGAAACCAAGGGTTTTAGATGGAATTTACATCTTAAACAGTAAAAAAAAAACACATTTTTTGACAGAAATATTTTTCTAGCATAAAAACTATTGTACTATTTATTGTGATTTTCAACAGATTATAAACTTAAATGGACATTTTTTGAAGCAAAAATAAACTCAAAGTGAATTTTTATCAATGTATACATTAAATACTATTGAAAATCTGATCTAAAAGTTAGGTGAGAATTCGTATTTCAATTCCAGCCGTCTATTATTCGAATTCTTTGCATAATATGGATTATATTTTTCGCTACAATGAAAGTCTATTTAAGCTTACAGAGCATTGAAACTTACATGAAATAGTGAAATAATCGTTTTTTTTCAACTTTTTTGACAAAAATGGGGTTTTCACTGTTTTATACGGAAATTCGATCTAAAATCGTAAAAACACTTTTATGCAAAAATGAAAATACATCTTTAAAATTGTACCTACTCTTTCTAGTTCCAGTTTTCGGCACCAGGAGCGAAATGGTCGAACACTATTCCCAATAGTATCATACATTTTTTAAAATAATGTATTGACAACCCACGAAATTTCTCGTGATCATCTACAAATTTCTGAAAAACTTTTCAATCTATTTAAATCCCGTGAAATCTGTAGAAATCTTTTTAAAACGTACGAATCTCTTAAACAAGGCCAAGTTTCTTAAAATCTCTCAAATTCCCGAAATCCTTTTAAATATTCTGAAATCCTACGAAATCCTTCGGAAACGCTTAAAGTTATAAAATCCCTTGAAATCTTAAATCCTTTAAAATTCACTGAAATATATTCAAAATCATTGTATTGTGTTGAAATCCCTGAAAAACACTCCAATTTTTGTAAAACCTAGAAATCTATAAAAATTTTGTTTAAACTTTTGGAATCTTTTAATTTCTTTTGAAATCTTATGAATCCATCAAGTATATTGTGAAATTCATTGAAAAATCTTGAAATGATGTAAGTACTGTAAAAACATCTTGAAATCTTCTGAAATATTACGACATTTTTTAATGTCGTGACATTTTCTATAATCTATTGAAATTCTTTGAAATATCATGACATTTCCAGCAATATTTTATAGTAAATAAACTAAATTGATTAAAATCCAATTTAAAAGTTCAAATAATTCTTTAATTTCTTTGAAATTGATAAAATCCCTCAAATATGGTGAAACTTCTAGAATTCTTTTGTAATCCCGCACATCTTCAAATCTTTAATATACTCTAAAATCCCTTTAAAAATGTTTAAATCTTTGAAATCCTATTGAGTCCTATTGAATCCTATAAACTCTGTAGAAATCCGTTGAAATCCTTACAAGTTCTTTAAAATTTAGTTTATTTCACCTACTACATAAAGTTCTCTAGGAATTCTTTTCATTTCCCTAAAATCCCTTAAAATCTTCGAAACCCTTGGATACCCTTTACAAATCCCATGAAATTTGAGAAATTTTATGAAATTTCACAGATTTTTAAAAATAAACTATATTCCTAAGACTACTTTAACATTTTTAAATCCTTCAAATCTCTTGAAATTTTTATACATTGTTATCAATAGCGTACATCTTAAAATCTTTTTAAATGTTTAAATCTTTGAAATCCCGAGACTCCATTGAATTTTCCTAAAATCCCTTTAAATCTTTGAAATCATTCGATTTCTTTTATACTCTTTTAAAAACCCCTGAAATGTTTGAACTCTCATGAAACTTCACGGAATCTTTTTAAAAAAATAATAATCTTTAAAATGATTTGTAATTTTTAAAATCCCTTAAATCCGGCAAAATCTTTAGAAGTTTTTTGCAATCCCGTACTTCATCTTGAAATCATTAATGTCTTTTAAAAATTCTTAAAAAGTGTTTAAATTTCTTAAATACTGAGACCACATACAATGCTATGAAAATTTTATTTACTGGCGAAAGTTATCTTGAAATTTCTTCAATTTTCCCTAAAATCCCTTGAAATTTTCGTAATCCTTTGATACAGTTTTAAAATCCCTGGCAATTTTTGATGAAATCTTTAGAAATCTTTTGCAATTCAATGAGATATTTTGAAATGTACACTATCTTTTAAAATTCATTAAAAAATGTTTGAATCTTTAAAATCCGGAAACACCACCAAATCTTATAAAATCCGTAAAATCCATGAATCACTTTTAAAATCTCAAAATTCCCATAAAGTTTCATTTACGCTTTAAAGTTCTCGAGACAATTCTTTGACAATTCTTTTGACATTTATTGGAATTTTGCAAAATACCCTAAAATCTTTATAATCCTTTGAAATCCATTCAAAATTTTGAAATATTTGAAATGTTTCGATACAAAATCTTGTAGATCTGGCAAAATCCCTATAAATCCCATTAAATATTTTGAAATTCCGTAAATATTCTTGAAATTTGTAATATCTCTTAAAATTGCTTCAAAATGTTTAAAAACAGTGAAATCCTCTAAAATTAGATCAAACTTCTTGAAATATATTAAAATCCCTTGAAATCCTGAAAATGATCTAAAATTCCTTAAAACCTTTTAAAATAGACTAAAAGTTTTGAATGCCCATACAATCCTTCCAATTCCTGAAATCAGAATCCTTTAAAACGTCTTGTGGAATCTGTTGAAACCTTTTGAAAACTAGTGAAATTTTTAGGAATCCCTTTGAAGTTTAAACGTTTAAAATTTTTTGAAATATTTTAATTCCTTTAAAATATTTTGAAATTGCAATTTTCGAGGTGGCGGATCTATTATTTTATCCAATCTAGAGAAGAAGTTTTAAAATATGTTTAAAGGCAAAGCGAAAAAAGTTTCATTAGCGAGCAATTTGAGATAATAATAACATTAATGTCACTGTTTTTAAAAATAGTACCAAAATAGTAACATCATTCAAAAAAAGTGTCAATAGTGACGTGAGTCCCAGACCAGAAACCGTACTTCTTTCTGCTGTATATAAGCTTTTTATTATTTTTATTAGAGTTCCGTTTACTGTCGGATGAATCTTAATTCGAAACCGGATCAAACATTCAAAAAGCTCTTCTTTTTGTCCTCAAAAAACACTTCCTTCGTGCAGATGATTGAAATCGCAGACGTCATGAGAATAAAAAATTGCAAGCAATTAGGCATCTCTGAATGTGCAAAGGAACGAGTGTGTCAACGACCATGAAGAAACTTGTAACTCGATTACCCAGGATGTTCCCAACTAGAGGATTTGTTTTTTGCGTGAGAAAAAATTTTTAAACGTTTCTATGACGTCAAATATTTTTACTTGCTACATTCCACAGAAGAAGAAAAAATTATGCTAAATACTTAAAATTAGTCTAAAGAAATTTATTATATTTGTTATTTATTTTCTGATTAGAAAGCCTTCGATATTGAAAATCAGAAACAGGGTGGTAGTCGCAAAACATCATTAGCAAAATTCCCTGACTTTCAGTTGACTAAATTTTCATTTTCCTTGACCACTTATATTTAAAGGCCAAATTTTAATCCTGTACCTTTTTCAATATAGAATATTTCATAAATAGAATAAAACAATTTAAAATTTAAATTTATGCATTTTTATTTATTTTTCTCAGGGCTACCACAGCCTGATATATTTGCAAAATGTGCAAATATGATCTATTTAATCCAAAAAAGTGACCCAAATGCATTAGTAATGAGACAACAGTTTTTGTGAATTTAGTTTAAAAATTCAAAAAAAAAATGCATTAAAATTTATAAGGATTCCAGGTGAATTTTTATGAATTCAGGAAAAATTCATCAGAGTTCAAAACAATCCAAGTTAAATTCGAAAAAATTCAAATGAATTGGAAGAAATTGAAAAATAAAAAAATCCCATTGATTTCAGCAAGATTAAACTGAATTCAGAAGAATCTGAGAGAAATGAGAAAAATTCGATAACAATCATAAAAGTTCATAGTGAATTAGAAGAACTTTTAAAAATTTGAAAATTTGAAAAATTTATTTGAATTCAGTGAGTTTGAAATGAGTATAGAAACATTTGAAGGAGTTCAAAAGAATTTAATGGCATGCCTAAGAATTTAAGAGAGTTTTTCAGACTTCAGTATTAATTTTGAAAAATTTTTTTTTAATAAATACATTGTCTTGAGCAGAAATGAGTGAATTTAGAAGAATTCAAATAAATTCAACAAATTCATAAAAATTTCAAAGAATTTATAAGAATTCAACCTACATTGCAAATTAATTCAAATTCACTGCAAAAAAATATTTAAGATTCTACGAAATCTGATATTTTCTTGAATTCTGAAAAATGTATTAAAATGCCTTGAGAGCTTTTAAAACCCTCTGGAAATTTGTTATAAATCCTTAAAATCATTAAAATTCTGGGAGATCTGTTGATATTTTTTGGATCTTCTGAAAATGACTAGAATTTTGTTAAATACCTTAAAATTGTTTAAATCCTTAAAAATCACGTTAAATTACTGAAATTAATTGAAAACGCATTGAAATCGTTTAGAATATCCAAAAATGTTCCAAATACTTTGAAGCGCTTTAAAAATATTTAAATCATTAAACATTCATTTCAATTTTTTAAGCATGAAAGCGATAGAAAATGCCTTAAAATGTATTAAAATAGCCTAAAATATTAAACATTCTTGATAATATTTTGAAATTTTTTGTAGTACTTGAAAATTACTCGGAATTTTGAAAAATACCCTAAAATATTTGAAACCTTTGAAATCACTTGAAATGATTGAAATATATTTTTAAATCCCCCAAGATATTTCAAATTCTGTAAGATCTTTTCAAATCCCTTCAAATTTTTTAAAGCGTTGGAAAATTCCTTGGAATTTCTAAAATATCCGAAATTCTTTAAAATTCTTTGAAGTTCCTTCTAATTACTGAAGCCTATTAAAATTTCTTGAAATCTCATAAAAAATTCTAAAATCTTTAAAATTCTTTGAAATCTTTGGATATACCTTAAAATATTGGAAAATCCCTCAAACATACGAAATCCCTCAATTCATCTACATAAATCCTTTGAAAACCATTAAAATATTATAAAATCCTGTGCACTTACATAAAATATGATATTTTTTAAAATCCTCGAAAATCATTGAAATCCTGGGAAATATTATAAAATCCTATGGAATCTTTATATTTAATAAATCTCTATGTTCTAATCTTTACATTTTATGACTTAAATCGTTCCATGTCTTCCGAAATTCTAGTAAATGTTTTAAACCCCCGTGTAAATTTGATTAAATTCCTTGAAATCGTTAAAACCCTTGGAAATCCCTTAAAATAATTCAAATCAATTAAAAATTCCCTAATATATTTCACACTCTTTGAAATCTCTTCAAATTATTGAAATCTATTACTAAAAATAGTTTAAAATTCCAGGGAATTTGTTAAAATATCCTGAAATATTTAAAAGCCTTTAGAATAATTTCAAATCCCTTAACATTTTTGAAGCTCTTTACACCTCTTTACAGGAACAATCTTTCAAATATTTTGAAATCTTCGAAAATATTTTGAAACCTTTTAGGTCCCACATCGTTCCTGCATCATTTAAAAATGAATTGAAATCTATTTAAATACAAAAAAAATTTTAATCATTTGAAAAACTTTGAAACTTTTTTCAGTTTTTGAAAATTCCTTGGGTGTTTTTAAAATAGTCTAAAATTTGAAATCTTTTCAAATTATTGAATTCTATCGAAAATTCTTCGGAATCTTTCAAAATATCCTAAAATATTTTAAAAGAATTAAAGAAAATTCAAAAATAGTTATAGAATTGAATTTAATATTGCGGTAACTCATGGGTTAATTTATTGAAAGAAAAGTGTTTTTCAGCCTTGATTATTTTTTACTGTTAATTAAAGTCCTTATACAAATTCATTGACTTTTGCAATTTTTCATTTTAAAATCACAATCCTGTGAAAAGTAGTCTATTTTAAAACCATTCACAAGCTTTCACACAAATTGCGTAAAAGATTATTATTAATAAAAGTTGATAAAATTGATTTGTTAAATAACATAAACTACTTTCCTTATTTAATTAAACATAAATATATGCAAAAATGAAATCACGTCCATACTTAAAGGTTAAAATGGCAAGATAATGCCGGAAAGTTAGGGAAAGTTTAAGCGAACTAGAAACTGCTGCTGAAGCTTTAAATTTTCGAAGCACGTTAGGCAAATATTTGTCTTCCTCAAACTTGTCTATCTATTTCACACGATTTTCGGTCGTGATGGGCTTTTTTGTTTGCTACTGGATATATGTAACATTATAGATGTAGGCATAATTTTATAGACATGGCAACGTCCGGCAAAATGAGTCATGATGTCAGTCTCGTCTCTCTGCAGGACTGACGCTACTGTAATTATGAACGTTAATTGACTAACAAGCGGGGATCGCCAAAGCAGTTCACACACGGCCTGTGATTCTTCAGTTGATTGGAAAAATTCAAGTCACATTTCCGACCACTCTTATAATTTTTAAAGAGGGTGACCAAACGTGCTGTTTTATCAGGACATGTCCTGATTTTTTCATCGCTTTCTTCATTGTCTGATTTTTTGTGCTATGTCCTAATTTTTCATGCCCAAACGAATTTAAAAATAAAGGAAACATCGAATTTCCTTAAAAAAATAGAAGTTCTAACCTCTAAAAAGTTATTTGTATAATTCATAAACTTAGGGAGTGAACATACAATTTAATTATTTATTAAAAATTCAACAATGTTTTTAAAAACAAAAAGTCAATATTTTTTGAGTTGACAACACAAGTATTTTGTAGAATATTCACTTTTTTGTTTAAAATTCATATTCTCTGATGAAACATTTAACTGTTTTGTAGAAAATGCGTCTTTTGGCATAAAAATTCCTCGTTTTATATGAAATTTTTTTCTTTATCAACTAAAAAATCTTTCTTGGTTGAAAATTCGTCTTTTCGGGTTTTGGTTTCAAATTGAAATATTTGCAATTGATATATCAATCATTAGATTTTTCGATGAAAAATCAACTACTTACATTAGTTGAAACTGGAACTACTTTGTTAAATGTATTTTATTGAAAATAAAACTTCTGGGGTTAAAAATGTATAACTACTTTTTTAAATTTAGTTTTTTTTTTCTGGTTAAAAATGAATTTTTGTAACTCGGATTATAAATAACTTTCTTTTTGTTGAAGATTTATCTTTTTAGTTGAAAATTCATTTATTTTTTAAAAACTAGTCTTTTTGGTAGAAAAATAATCTGTATTGTTGAAAATTCATCCCTTTAATCGAAAATTCAACTATTGGGTTCAAATTTTTTTTATCAAAGATTTATCATTATAATTAAAAATTTATTTATTTGGGTTAAAATTGAACTATACTGTTGAAAATCCTTCTTCAGTTAAAAAATAATCTATTTCGTTAAAATTCTTGCAATTTATTGAAATTTTGTCATTTGTGGAAGAATCTTCTGGGTGATAAATTAAAATTTTTGGTTAACAATTCATTTCTTTGGGTAAAAATGTAATTATTAGTTTGAACATTCGTTTTTATAGTTAAAACTTAATTTTTTAACTGTACATATATACAACTATTCCATTTTTTGTTGAAAATTCAGGTATTTTGTTCCAAATTCATTTTATTTTAATTGAAAATTGATCTTCATGGTTAGAAATGAACTATTTCGATTAAAGATTCTTCATTTTATTTTAAAATTCTTTTGTTCGTATTAAAATTGAATAATTATGTTAAAATTTCGTGTTTTTTGTTAAAAATTCATCTTTTTTGGTAGAAAATTCATCTTATTAGTTAAACATTTATCTTCTGGGTTAAAAATTTGTTACATTGGTTTAAAAATTTATCTCTCTAGGTATAAATTTCATCTGCTTTGTCAAAAAATCAACAGTTTGGTTGATGAACTCGACTGTTTCTCATTTAAAATCAAAATATTTTCTGGTTGAAATGTCAACTATTAAATTTTCTGTACAGAATCCATATTTTTTGTTTACAAGATTTTTTGTTTGAAAAGTTAATTATTACGTTTAAAGTTCAACAATTTTGCTAACATGTCATTCTTTTTGATTGAAAATTAATTTTTTTTTGCTTAAAAATTTAATATTTTTGTTGTAAAATCAACTATTTTGTTTAAAAGTCGTCTTTTTTGGCTGAATTCAATTTTTTTATTAAAAATTATATATATATTTTTTTCGTAAAAATATCTACTATTACATTTTTCGTTTATAATTCATGGTTTGTTGTTAAAAATTATACTATTTGGTTAAAAGTTTAATTATACGGGTCTTAAAAAAAAAGACAAGACCAAATCTCAACTTGTATTACTGATTTTATTTGTTCCTATTGGGTTAAAAATGCACCACCTGAAAGGAAAAAAAACCGGACAATATTTAGAAGTCCTTCATATTGAACTCGTCTGCTGCACAGAAACCTGATGAAAAAATATTTTTTAATTGCTGTGAAGATTTATATCTTTGGTTGAAAATTGGTTCACATAATCGTTGAAATGGGTATCATAAAAAAGGATCACATTAAAGCGTTTTAACAGGGGAAATTTGGTAAAAATTAAATAGGGGGGGGGGGGGGGTAATTAGGGAACGGAATGTGATCGATGCACTTTTCGAATGGTTCAACGCGAGGTTCAACACTAAAACTTGATACAACTTCTGATGGTAAATTGATGAAGATTCTTATAAAAAAAAAGATAAATCAAGAAGTAAAGTGACTGCATTTTTTAAGCGAATGTTTTAAGAAAGTCTTTTAAGTTCAATGTACCTAATTTCTTGATATTGGACTTTCTTTTCTATGGCATCCCATCCATTTCCAATAATGAAATTGCGATTCAGTGGAATGAAAGGATCAATGTTTTCGTTGGCTCATTTCGAATCGTAAATTTTCATCAAAAGCGAGATACGAAGATCGATTCGATTTTATGTACGATTTCAAAACAAATATTACATTTCGGTACAACAGAGCAAAACGACTGCCAGCATTTTTCAATGCTCGGCTGATATTGCAATAACCATTTCATGGATTCGAATGAGTGAGATAAAAATATTTTTTACTTCCAATATAATTTAAACTATGGCCACTTTTTGTCCGGATTTACGAAAAATTTCCCTGAAGATTTCTTCGTAATCCAGTGAAATAAGTTTGCTCTCAAATGTTGTGGATTGATGTTAAACGCGCAGGAAAGCTCTTTCTCCACAATACTGAAATTCTGCCGAATCAATAATGGCACGGATGAATCATGCTCGCAGTATAGTTTTGTGATAGACATACATATATTATACAATATGCGTGTAAACTGCACATTAGGGCGGTTAAAAAAAAAGACAATACAACAAAGTTAAGGTGCAACGTAATTTTAAAAAATGTTTTTTTTTTTAATCACTCAAATAATTTCAAAAATTCGATAAATTTGAAGGTATTTTGGGGAATTTTTTTGTGTTCAAGGAATTTTCCCGAACATAATTTCGGCAAAAATTTTCGAACGATTTCGGTATATTTTTTAGTTATTTTAAGGATTTTCTACAAAATAGCTTCCATGAGTTTGTCTTTTAAAACGATAATTTTTCATACATAATGGATAAGTTCCCAATTTTATGGGAAAATAAATTTTCCTACTAAAAATAGGAAATTTTATCTATGAAATTACTGTGAATGGTTAAATTCCATTGCGTTTAATTCAAAGTAAAAAAATGTTGATGAAAATATAAACTTCTTTGATTTAAGTCAACGTAAGCGTTACCTCAGAAAGTTGTTCAAATTTTTTAAAGTTGTACTAATTTGTTAATAATTAATTTGGTTTGTTTAAGATTCATCATTTTCGTTGAACATTCATCTTCTTTGCAACAATTGAACTATTTTGTTAAAAATTTGTTTTTTCTTTGTTACAAATTAATTTTATTAATTGAAAATTGAATTATTCTATTTCTGGTTAAAAATAAATATTTTATAGTTAAAAATTTATTTTAAAAATTCATTCTTTTGGCTGATGATTCATTATTTTAGTTGAAAATTTTTGTTAAACATTTATATATTCTATATTTGGTCATAGGACGTTAATTTATTTAAAATAATATAATCCACAGTACATGTGCATCATTGGACACAATTATTTGTAACATTAAAATATATATTGTTTATACTTGTAGCACGATTTCGTCTAGATTATTCTGAAAAGTTATTACAATAAAAATATTTATACGGATTTGCGAGCGGATTTGTGAGAAAGTCTGTTAAAGGTATTTTCAATCTACTTGGTACCTGGTCACAGCTGCATTGAGACAGGTGCCTCGCAAGGACCTCGAACAGACCGTGCGGCTAGAAAGTCGGGACAGTGTCGCGGAGCTACTTTCAGCAGGTAGGTAATCTTCAGAGATTGAAATTTAAAAAAAAACTACCCTTTTTTATGTTGCGGAAAATTTATTTTATGTTTAGTACTTGAGTTTGAATAAGCAATATCGCCAATAAAGATATAAATATTAAGAAGAAAATCGGTCTTTTTATTGACTAACTTTTCCAAAAATCTTTCCCGGACCCTACCCTAAATTTCCTCTGAACAAAAAAGTTATTTAACCTTCTACTCTCGGTTTTACAATTACAATGATTGGCAGTCTTGAGAAAAGCCTCTTCAAGGAAACACAGAAAAACCACGGTCCTCCACTAATTTTTTGTAAAATTCCAGTTCAACAAGTAAACAAACGAAATTTTTTTTTAATAATGCTAATTTTTAAAACTCTTTGATGATTATCGTAAAAAAGGGAACGGAGATATTGTGAAATGTTTTTAGAAAAAATTGTGCAAAAAATACCGTTATTCATGTTTCAATATTCCTACGTCATTTGCGATATCACTGAAAAGATTCCACTTCTGGTTATCTTTTAATATTTGAATTAACAAAACATTTTCTGAAATTTGTAGATTATATTCAATCCACCGATATATTTTCAACCATAAAAGATGAATCCTCAAACAAAATAGTTGAACAAAAAAATTTACTTTATACCAAAATAGTTGAACTTTTAATCGAAAAAAACTAATTATCAAACAAAATAGTTTTGAATCCTTAACCACAGAAGATATTTTTAACCAAACAGTTGCATTAAAAAAAATAGATTAAATTTCTAACAAAAGAAATTAATTTTGAAACCGAAAAGATGAATTTAAAAAAATTAGTTGGAATTTTTAATAAAAAAAGTCTTCAAGTGAATTTTCCACCAAAAAAGAAGAATTTTCAAGCAAAATAGTTTTCAATTTCGAACCAAAGAATATTAATTTTCAACCAAACAGTTTCAGTTTTAAGAAAAAGATGTTTGATTTTCTATCGAAAAAAGATTTCAGTTCAATTTTCAAGGTCAATAATGAATTTTAAACAACAAAAATTAATTTTCCACCAAACAGTTGAATTTTCAATCGAATAATAAAACAAGGAAGCAGCTGAAAAAGGGAATAGAAATAGAAGCGCAAGGTGAATGAACAATTTTTCATTTTTCCTGACCATGAATATATAGTACAAACATCAATATAAAGGCATAAACAGTTTAGTTTTGGTCCAACGATTGTTGACCTTGTTTAAAAAATTCAAGAACTGAAAATTAAAAATTGTGAAGTCATTCAATAAATAATTGTTTGAACATTTTCAGTTTGAATCAAAAAGAATATGTAGAAGAGGCCTAATGTTAATAAAGGCTATTTTAGAAATTTCGAGGCTATTTCTCCAGATGGAAGATATCATGAGTTATGAAGAACTTAAATAGCCTATAGCAAGTTCCCCTAGCTTGAAGAGTTATCGACTCGAGCTAAAAGTACCTGCGTAATCTGGTGGTTGTTTTACAACAAACACTCGATTAACTTTATCTTGCCCTTTTCACCCTTTACCCAACGAGTGTGGCTTTTAGCAGACCGTATAACCTCGTTCCCAGTCTGAGCTGCGAAAAAGACAGGAAATGAATGGATAGATTATCGTTGTTACAACAGGGTGTCGACGAGGTATTCGTGTCCCGAAACGATTTCGCTGAAAGCTCTGGTTTGTTCACAATATAGGAAAATCGTAAATTTACTCCATTTAACGACCTCCTGGACCTATAAAGTAGTCTGAAAATGGCGCAATTGCTGAGAGAGTGCGATCGTAACGTTCAAGAGCCATTAGTGTATTTTTTAAGACTTTTATTCTTATTTTTCAACAGTAAATGGAGTTTATTGTGAACAAATGTTTTCAAAAGTGTATACCAAAATTTATAGCCAAAATTATTCAAATGAGACGCCACCCGCCTACAAAAAGGATTTCTTACTTCATTATGACTGTAATTAAGCAAATTTTTCAAGGAAAATATGTTATTATCAGATATGGTAACCACTAGAGTTCCTCTAGGGAGAATTGTGTCACGTTACACCCTCCACTGGCCTACGTCAACGAAGCTACGTTTGATACTTTCCAGGAAATGGAACAAATATTCAGATCATTGCACACGGTTGTACAAAATTGCTATTTCGTCTAAGAATTGGTAATCAAGCTAAATCAAAGGAAAAAGACATTGAAAACAAATATACTAGCAAAAGCATGGCTAGGTATAATATATAAATTTGAAATACAATTTCAAATGAACGTTATTCGCCTGCAGCATAAATTCTTTGTGAATTTTATCGTATAATTTAAAAAAATTTAATTGAAATATAATTTCAACAAATCAGCAGTGGAAACTTTACTACTTTATTCATGTAATCTACATTTTAGTTGTATTATAAATACTCTCTTAATTTGTATCTATTGTTCTGAAATAAAGACTTAGTTGAAAAAAAAATTTTAGGACTAAAAAAACATTACACACACCTATTGTAAAAAAATGTTTTTTATCCTCATAAAAATACTTCTTTACTTCTGATTTCTCAACTCTGTTTTGAAAAATATTACATTAAAGTAGTCCGGCTACTGGGAAAGCTAGTCAAAGCTATGTCCATTATTTTTTGTATGAAATTTGGAATTAAATACAAAATTTGACCAGGATATCAATTACTAAATTAGAAATCAAATTTGTATGGTGATCAATATAAATAAAATGTTTTTTTTTTTAATAATAATAAAATGTAAATTTAAATGTTGATTTGACTCGATTCTAGTTACATTTCTGATTGTAGGCTACATTTTGATCAAATTAATTTCAAATACCCTAATGGCTAGTATAAATGAGCAGTAATTAAAATTTTTCCTTTTTATTTTCTAACTCCAAACAAGTTTTCCTAACAATATTCAACGTGTTTTAAAGCCAAAGTTACCCATATTTGGAGCCCGTGAAAGACCTTCCATAAAATCCCATGTTTTTTTACACGACTTTAAACAATGATAATTCAAACTTTAACCTACAAAGGGCCTCTTAAATGGCATTATGTGAAAGAGGACATATTTTTTCGCAAAAAGAACTAGTTTTAATGATTTTTCATCTGATGGATCCAATAGCCTGACTACCTTAATGTGATTTTTATTTTGGTCTTCTCTATGATTGAATCAAATTTATTTTTATTCGAAATAATTGAGTCAAAAGCTGTTGAGACAAGGTCGTAACCTCAGAATAATTTTCAATGAACAAATCTAAATTATTATTTTTATTATTATTATTATTCTACTAACTATCTATATTATATGTTACAGCCATTATTATTTTTATTATATTTATTTACTATTCCATCAGTGTCTGAACATTAAATTTGACTTGGAAGTCGCGCCAATTTCAAAACATCCGATTCCGCTTTCGCGGCACCAATCAGAAGCGAAGTAAGTGGTGACACAACTCTTCCTATAGAGGAACTCTATTAAGCACCTATCAGTGGAGGTATCTTTTCACCCAACGTGAAAATAGAAATCAACACTAGCGATCTAAGTTAACCCTTCAAATAACAGAAATTATTAACATCCTTTCAGACTACTAAACATTTTTCTTATTAAATTATTCTAAAAAAAAAAAAAAGATCTTGAGTGGATTTGTTTTTATAAAAGTAGCCAAGAGTAGAAACAGGTAGGAAAAAATAAATATTGCACTTTCACCTACTTGTAGGGTAAATTAATCTGAATATTCTGACATACAAGAATGAGGAATATGACTAATTTCTCATTTTCCCTGACCTGATTCGTTCGGGTGTTCGTTCATCCTACTTTTTTCGAAGGAGGTGCAGTGAGTTGAGCTGTAGTAGAGGAAACGAGATGAAATTATGAGAGGCGAAGTGAGTGGAAATGAGGAAGGACAAATAGGGGAATTGAGAGGAAATGAAGGAAGAGGAATAAGGGAAATTAGGGGAGGGTGAGTAAGCGGAAGTGATGGGAGGGGAACCAGGAGAAGTTATGAGAAGTGTGGCTACAGGTAAAGTGAGCGGAATGAGAGGAGGGAAACTATAGGGAGTAAGGGTAAATGAGATAACGCAGGGGATGTGATGGGAAATGAGGGTGGTAAAGATGGGGCAGAGGAGTATTAGCTGGAAAAGTGAGAAGAAGGGGAAGTAGATTAATAATGTGACTAATGTTCGTTTGAATTTCAAATTATTCAAAAGAATTCTATGAACCTTATAAGAATTCAAGGTAAATTTCAACAAATGCAGGATAAGTATTAAAATAAGCATTAAAGTATTAAGTACTAAAATAATTTAAATTACTGAAAATTTCTTGATTATCTTTAAAACTGTTGAAAATACCTTGGAATCTTTTAAAATAGCTTGCCATTTTTTAAATCTTTTAAAATCCCCTAAAACAATTCGAAGCTCATTAAAATTTCTTGGAATTAAAAAAAACACCCTAATATCTTTTAAATCCTTTGGAATTCCTTCAAATGAGTAAAACCAATTAAAAATTCCTTGAGATATTTGTAAGTTCTCTAAAATATTTCAAACATTTCAAATCTTTTGAAATCCATAGAAATTTTTTAAAGCACTTGAAAATTCCTTAGATATTTTAATAACACATTTAAATCTTTCAAATCCTTCGGCAACTCTTACTGTTCAAATCTATTAAAAATTTTTAAAGAATATTTGTAGAAAATTTTTGGAATCTTTTATAATACACTGGAACTGCCTTTATAGCCGCCGTCCTAGAACGTAAACATTCACTTATATCCTCCTGGAAGGGGGTCCCACCAATGCTGCTCAGCGAAGGGGGAATGGCCGCGCTGCACTCTGATTGGCATGCTTGTCACGTTGTACTGCGAGAAGGTGGATGTCAAACGGATATAAATGAGAGTTATGTAGGGATATAAACGCGAGAGGATATAACTGCGGTTCCAGTGTACCCTGAAATATTTCAAAAGAATTCCTGAAAATTAAGAAATATGTATAGACCTGAATTCAACAGTGGTTAAGCCAAGAGTTAATAAATTGAAAGAGAAGAGGCTAAAATTATATTTTCATTTTTAAAAAGTGATTTAAGGGCATGTGATACTTACAGTTTCCCCGGATTTTTTCCACAAAAATGAAAATGTTTAAAAACTGAATTCGGAGATTCTATAAGATATCATAACGGACGTCCCAGATTCTTTTTTCAGGGATAATAACAAAAAAATTTATTGTACTAAATACAAATTTTATGCATACGCATTATTTTGAGGTTAGGATGTTTTTCATCTCTGCCTTTCCGATAATCTGGAAATTATTTATGAAATAAACTTTTTGATTGGCTGCAAACAAGGTTAATTCCGGGAGATTAGTTACTATGTTTATTTGTAAATCCAAAGTTTCCGGCCAAAAATATTGTATAGTTTGGAAGTAACGTGCGTGTGAATTGTAACACACATAACCTCGAAATATACACGCACGTTGTTAGCAATATCAAAAAAATTTTGATAAAAAAAAACACAAAAAAAGGGTGCGGGGACTTCCGTTAGCATGTTCGCTATCATTTCCCAAATTTTGAAGACAAAATATTTATTATTCTAGAAAAAAGCCGGGGGAATCTAAAACTGGTAAAATCGACAATTTTTTAAGTATCACATGCCCTTAAAGGAATCTGCAAAAATAGAAATCAAAACTAACGATTAAGTTAACTCTTCAACTAACAGAAAATAATTAGCGTTATTTCTGAATAGATAGAAAATAAATTTAAAAAATTTAATTTAAAAAAAGTGACGGAAAAGTGATTTGAAAAAAAAAGTTACTAAAAGTGACTACTTCTTACAAAAATTTCCTGACTGTCGCAATTATTTTTTTTCAAAGTGCCCGGCTTTTCCTGACTTAAATAGCATAATAGCATAATAGCATAACGTTCTTCTGTGGAAAGGGTCCTTTAAATAAACAGGCAGCAATCAAAATTAGTATGGGGAAATTAAATCAGAGTTGTTTAAAAGCCAGTTTGATATTAAATTCCGCATGTTTGTAGGAATATAATTAGTACTAAATTTTGTTATTCGAAACAAGCTAAATCGATTATTTTTAATTGAATTATTAAATTTATGATAAATAAATACCAATATGCCAAACGGGAAATGCTATCTGGGTGTTAAATTTTCTATTTTATATGACTGATTCGTGATGGATTGAAAGAAACATGAACCTGCCCATGGGAGGCTTCATGTTTCTATCAATCTATCCAAATCCTTTGCATTTTTCCGGCTGCAAAATCCGCAAGGGTTGGTTACGTTTGCGGGATTAATTCGCGCCCGAGCGTCGAGTTCGGTGAACCCAAGCGATAAAATCCATTTATCTAGGGAAACCGGCCGTGACTCTTTTAAAAGAAAAAAATCACATCCATGATTGACTTCCAATCTCATGAGGAAGAATCCTGACAGAGTTAAAAAAAAAGGGAATCAAATCGGATATCAAACTTAAAACAGGGTAGGAACAAAATTTTATTTCCAAAGTTCCTTAAATAATAATATGACTAATATTCTTTTGAATTCAAAAGAATTCAGGATAAATTCATAAGCCTTAAAAGCAATTTAAGCTAAATTCAAAAGAATTCAAATGAATTGGTACAAATTCAAAAAATTTAATTGATTTCAGTAAACTTGGAGTGAGTTTAAAGGAAATTAAGGAAAATAACAAAATTCGATGAAATGCATAAAAATTCAATTAAGAAAGCATTAAATTGCGTAAATTTCAAATGAGTTAAAAGAAGTTCAAGGGAATTCAAAAGAATTTAAGGTTAGTTTAAAATACTTTAGGATGAATCATAAATAAAAACTAAAAAAAATCCATTGATTTCAGTAAAACTAAATTGAATATAGAGGAATTTAAGAGAAATAAGAAAAATTCGAGTTTAGAAAAATTCAAAAGAATTTGATGGAATGCCTAATACTCCAAGGTGAGTTTAAAATACTGCAGGAAGAAATAAACAATAAGAGTTTTTAATCTATTCATTTTAGTAAAATTAGCGTAGATTTAGAGTAATTTAAGGAAAATGAAAAAATGAATAAATTCTTTGAAATCCATTAAAATCATATAAAATTTCGTTAAATTCGATGAAATCAGATTTTTCCTGAAATCCTGAGAATTTTATTTAAATAACTTGAGCTATTAAAATCATTTAAAAGCATCAAAATCCTCGGGAATCCCTTCAAACGTTTCAAGTCTGTTGCAAATAACATTGAATCTATAACCTTAAACATTTCCAATTTCACTAAAGTCCTTAAAATAATTGAAATCTATAAAAAAAATCCGTAAAATTATTGAAATCCTTTGAAATCTTTTCAAACCGCTTGAAAATTTTTAAAGCTTTTCAAAATTCCTTGGAATTTTTTTAAATTCCCTAAAAAAAATAAAATTATTTGAAATCTTTTTAAATGCAGTGAAAATCAGTTGAAAATTAATCAAGATCCTGTCTTATAAAGAGTTAGTATCGCTTTGCCATTAAATCAAGATAAGGTCCAAGTTCCTCCGCTTGGATGGGGTTAATTGTTTTAACATCTCAAATTCGCATCAGCAGAAAATGACTAATTGCAAAAGGATTCTTTAATTGAATAACTTTTTTCCTCTCTTTTCATGGCTATATATTTGTCTCTTAACGAGCCGGAAATGTTGATGGTAGAAACCTAACTTTGCCTGATTAGCTTTTTTATTTTCAAATGTTTGAAAAACGAGAACAATTTCAGTAATAGATTATTTAGAAAAAACTCTGTTTATGTAAGTTTATAATTCAACGACAAATTAAGGCTTGGATAAAAATTAATTTTTATCCAAGAAAATTGCAATTGAATTTTCAACAACAAAATATTAATTTTCAATAAAAATGTAACTTTTGACCAAAATATTTAGTTTTTGAACCCAAAGACGAATTTTTAACAAAACAGTTGAATTTTAAACCAAAAAATATTTTTATTTCAAATGAAAAACAGTTGAATTTGAATTTAAAAAAAGATTTTTCCGGAAAATAGTTAATTCCTTAATCAAAGAAGATTAATTTTTACCCAAGAACGATTTCAGTTGATTTTTCAACAAAATATTAATTTTCAAACAAACATAAATTTTTACCCCAATATTTTCAAATTTTCAAATAATGTTTTATCTTGGTAATATTCAAATTCATAGAGAAAAATAATGGGTAGAAAGAAATTTCAATTTCAATTGCAACGAATTTAAGTGCCTGACAATGCAATCATCATTTCAGTCATTTGCTTCTCACCGTAGAGTTGACAATTTTTGGAAGGCCCATTATTACCTGAAACAAAAAAAGGAATAAACTAATTAACAAATTATTCCCAAAATCAATATAAAATTTAATATTAAAGTGGTAAGATGAATATTAATGAGAATTATATAACTTAGATTCTTTTTAATTTGTCATGAGATAAAATAATACATTTGCTTCTGAATTGCTGACGAGTGTTGCAGGGAATGTAAAATACCTCGCAGATGTGGATTCGCATGAATGGTTGAGTGCATTATTCCATTTCTCTCATTAGTGTATTTTTGCTCGTTAGTACGTATCACAAACGAGCTTTGACGAGCATAAGCGCATTCAGAACTGAGGAGAAATTATTTGGGCCTCGAGGATGTGATTTAAATCCGGATCACCTACTTCAAACGCACTTGACATTAAGACTCAAATCTACCTATAAAAATCTATTTCCGAAATTTTAAAATTGCAGGAAAATAAACGCTGACTAAATAATTCATTTTGAAATATGCTTTTAAGCAATTTATATAAGTCAATCTGAATAAATTTCGTTTTATAAATAAATTTTCAATGAAAGAGTTGAATTTTCGAGCAAAAAGTCGAACGTTTTAGAATATAATTGACTTCAAAATGCAGAAAGATGAATTTTCAACCAAATAATTAAAAATATTTTTAAAAATTTATCAAAACAACTCAACTTTGAAGCAAAAGAGACGAATTTTCCACAAAATATTTGATTCGTCAACCAAAAGTCAAACAAAACAAAAATCAATCAAAACAGATTAATTTTTAATTATACAATTGAATTTTTACCCAACAAAAGGAACGTTTATACAATTTTATACAATTTATTCAATTTTCAACAAAATAGATCAATTTTCAGCCAAAAAGATAAATCTTAGAAAAGAGATATATTTTCAACTAAATAAGATTTGAATATAAAATAAAAAAAAAATTAAATTCAACACACAACTTATATTTCCAACCAAAAAAATATTTTCTACCAAAAGAGATAAATTTTCCACAAATGAGTTGAGTATTTGGGTTAAAAAGTAGAATGTTTTAGAAAATCGTTGACAAAGATGAATTTTCAATTTAAAAAATATGACTTTTCTACCACAAAACATACATTTTTGATCCCAAAGGGCGAATTTTTATACAAAAAGACTAATTTTAAACAACACAGTCGAAATTTGGACTTTTTAATCAAATATTTGAATTTTCAACAAAATAATTAAATTTTTAACCAGAAGAAAATTTTTTATCCAAAAAGGCGAATGTTTAGAAAAACGGTTGAACTTTTTATATAAAAAATATTACTTTTTAACAAAGTAATTAAAATTAGAAAACAAAAAGTTTATTTCTCAACAAAAATTAATTTATATTAAAAAATATTTAACAAAGTAATTGAATTTGCAAGAAAATAATAGAGTTTCCAACAAAGTAGTTATTATTTTAACCAAATAATTTAATTTTTATTCTATAAAAATAAATTTTCAATTAAATAGACTAATTTTAAAACAAAAGAAAACTAAACTTCAATCAAAAACAAAATAATTGGATTTTCAAGCCAAAAGACGGATTTTTCTGAAGATAGTTGAATTTTCGACCAAAGACCCCGACACCCCCAAACTTACTAGGTGGTGGGAGGGGACCTACAGTTTAATGTGGGTTCCGAACCACCAAGAGCAACAGCTTTAAGTACTCAGAGACTAGACTCTAGAGGTATGGGCCGCCGAGGCTCTTCTAGAGTGCGAGGCGGGAATCAAACCCGCAAGCCGATGGAGTGGGTCCAAATCCTATGCTTTAGCCCCCACCGAAATGAATTAACTTTAATAGTAATTGGGGAAAGAGTGTGAAGTCTGTGTTAAACTGTTGACTATATTTTCATAAGTAATTATAATTGATTTTCTTTCTTTTCTCTCTCTCGACATGGTCTTATATCAACACTTTTAAAACATTGATTTAATTTCAAGTAGCGAAAAAATTCTTCACTAGTTCCGGTGGGATTCGAACCCAGACCTGTAGATTGCCAATCTGGATTCGAATCCGAGACGCGGATCAACAATCTAAAACTCTGGATTCGAATCCCAGCGATGGAAAAAATGATCTTCTATTCGCCCATCGCTAATTGGGCAATATGAAAATTATCCATTAAAATAGATATGGCTTTATAACTATCAACATGTTATCTTTGGAATGAAGAAAATGAAATTTAATTTTAGAATGATAACGGTTTGAAGTTACAGAGAACCACTGTGTTCGCTTAGGGCGTTATTTCCGGAATCTAAAAATCCAAACCAAGCCTCCAGGCTTGCTAAGCTCCTCAACTTGTTCCGCTCACGTTCACCCTTATGCACATCAGTAATATTTGCCGTTATTAATGCATACGTAATCTCATCAGAGGATAACGACCAGTAATCGAAAAAGGGCTCTGCCCTGCCCTCCTCATCGATAGTAATTAACCGCTCGTCCGTCAGTTTATTTCTTCATTAATCGATAAAAAAAATTTAATGACACCAATTAGTTTTAATCTATGACTTTCAAGATAAGTTTAATTTTCTGTCTCTAATTTATGTATAATAAACCATTACTAATCACGTAGACAAGAATATGGCAAATGGGTACATATTTTGACAAAAATAGAGAATTAAAAAACTACTTTTTTGCAAGATTACTCATTTTGCAAGTGATTAATTCCAAAAATACCATTGAAGATATTTTAGACTTTTAGACAATCCTTTAATTGGCTTGTACGGTCATGTACCATCTACCACTTGAGGATCAAAAGTAAAGTTTTTAATTTCAAAATTTTTAATGATAAATATGAAAAATAAAAAACTTTTTTATTTTGAATATATACAGTTTAAAGATCTACAATTCGAAGAGTTACAACTTAAAGCTCTTCAATTTTAAGGATGTATGGATAAAAATTCTTAAATTTGGATGATTTTGAAGATTAAATGTCAAATATTTCATTCTACATCTTTAAAATGAAAGAAGTTTTAGATGTAAATCGCGAAAATTGCAAAAATTTCAATTGCGAAACTTAAAACTTACATAAATTTTAATGTAAATTAAAAAAACTTTACTTTTAACGATTTTAAATTTAAAGTTCTATACCATTTTGAAGACTTACAATTGAAAAATCTTCAATTTGAAAAGTGTATGAATAAAAGTTGTTAGGTTTAGATGATTTTGAAGATCAAAATTAAAGCTTTTAATTTTGAAGATAGACGATTGCAAATTCTTGAATTTTGAAAATATAAAATTGCAAATTATTCAATTTTCATGATTTATATTTTAAAGGTATGTAATTTTAATCGTTTTTTTAATAGTTTGAATTTATGGTTTACAATGTTAAATTTTTTTCATTTTAGAGATTTTTAAATTGTTCTATTTTAATAAATGTGTTTTTTAAAATATCTGATCAAGAGTTTTCCCAAAAATAAAATTTATTTATATTTAAAGAATTTGTGTCGGTCTATGCTCAAGAACCACCTTTAAAAAATGACAAGCTTTACTATTAAGTAGGTCTAATTTAAAATTAAGAAAGACAGAAATGTTAATTTACGGCAATTTTCAAAAAATTCTTTCAAAAACACAATTTCAAAAAAATACAGAGAAAATAGGAAAAATTTTATTGTTTGTTCCGATTAAGTACGATAACCCGTTATATTAAAAACTTAAATATGTACTTAGAAATAATCTTTCATATGGTGACGAATTCAACAAATATTGTCTTTAACACTTTGAAATAAATTTCTTCGAAGGCAGTATTTTGTCTTCAATTTTAGAACTATTCGAAAACCATTCCAGAGGAAAAAGCGTGGGTCGTTATTCCTGGAGGGAACCTAGTTCGTTTGTTATCTGTGGGTTCCTTTACGGCGGATAACGTATCTCGTACATTTCTAGTTTGTGTACCAACGATGAGATGAGACTTCCGGTTTCGCCCTTATTCATAATTTCTGTCTTTGTTATGTAAACGGCATGCTTTCTACTATAAAGATCTTACGTAAAATCATTTGATGATTTAATTTTCCAAAGTTGAAATTAATCCTCAATTCGACAGGGCATTTCAAATTGAAAAAATAAAGATATTTTATTTTATCTTCACTTTGAAGTAAAAAGAACCATTTAACGTGAAAAAATGGTCAAATATTTCAATGAAAAAAAGCAAATGCTATAAAAGTAGATAGTTTTTTCGGTAACATTTTTTTTAAACACAGTTTGGCCGCATAAGAATAAATTCCAAATTAATTATACTTTATTAAAGGCTTCGAATATATGTACTTTTTCCCATATTATTTTCGATTTTCAAAATTTTCTTTCTACGACAAAAAAAAATGAATAAAAATTCTTATTTATTTTACACCTGAATGCAAACTAAATTATTGAAAGAACCCAATAAGAAAATCCTGCTATTTTTGATTAAGAATTCTACTATGTTTTTTTTTTTAAATATTTCTGGTTCATAATTTTATTATTTGGTTAAAAACTCAACTATTACGGTAGACAATTTCATTATTTAGTTACAAATGAACCTTTTCGTTGAAAATTCAACTGTTTTGTAGAAAATTCGTTTTTTGGCTTTAAAATTAAATGGTTTTGTTGAAAAGTCCACTATTTTGTTGATAAGTTGTCTTCTTTACATTCAATGTTATTTAAGATTTAACTATATGTATTTTGTTGTAAATGTGGATTTTCTTCGGCTTGAAAATTCAACAATTTGGTTGAATTTTGTAAATTTCTTGACTTTAAAAAGTGTTTTTCGTTTAAAGATTCATCTACTTTGTTAAAAAATTGTCTTGTTGTTTAAAAAATCATTTTCATATGTTGAAAATTTAACTATTTTTAGAAAAATTCTATTATTTGGTTAAAAATTCATATTTTCGGGTTGGAAATTCAACTTTTTTTGTATAAAACTCGTTTTTTTAGGATGTATTACATTACTTTTTAATTGGAAATTGAAATCTGTTTTCGTTTAAATATAAAGTATTACATTTTTCGTTGAGGATTTATCTTTTTTGGTTGAAAATTAATTTTTTTTTTGTTGAAAATTCATCAATTTAATTAAAAACTCAATTATTTAGTTAGAAATTCACCTATTTGTTGAAAATGCAATGTTTTTAATTGAAATATATTCCCCTATTTTCGCAAAAAATCTGCTATAATTTTTATGGATCCTAATCGCCAATTCGCCTCATCTTGTTTTTTCCAAATTACTTTCTGTCCTAACTTTTATTCTTTCGAATTACGATTTGTCATAATTCTTATACTTCCAAATTACCATTTGGCCACATTTTTATTTTTCCGAAGTACTTAGATGGAATAATTTTTGTTGTTAGAAATAAACACATGAACAAAAAATCGTTTAAACAAAATGCCGTCTGTCATAATATAATAATTTGATCCTTGAAAATATGGAACTTTTTTCATGAAAACTGACTCCATCTTTTGAGATGGCAAATAGAACTGTACCCATTCGAACGCAACGGAAAATTATTTGAAAAAAAAGTAAAATAAAAAGTAAAAAAGGTCTCCTTACTCGGCAGGGACATCTGAATCGAGAATAACGAGGGGAATAAATCTGGGCTTCCCTTTAGAGATGTATGAGCTGTTCAAATATAAATCGTAGAATTTATAACTTGGGGGTTTATCAGGAGATGAAAATATGTACCTATTATCGTTGCAACCTCGCGTGGACGTTCTAAAGGCAGTTAGAAACAACTTATTCTTAACACAAGGGATTCCGTTGTGACTTTTTAAGTCTTATGTAACAAGGATTTTTTAACATTTACTAATTCTACGCAGGAAAAAGGAATTCAAAACTTCATATCTTACGTAATTTTTGCTTCTAACATTTTTTTTCGTGAATCTATTTAGGGGTCATCCAAAAATAACACAAGACGATCTTACTGTTTCTTATGAATTAACAAAATAGTTCAACCAAATTTTCAACCAAATACGATCAGTTCTCAAAAAAAAAAAAATAACCAATTGATATTTTAACATAGAAAAAATTTTTGTTTTAAATTAAATACAATTGAATTCTTAACCAAAACAAATTCATTTTCAACCTAACAGTTGTATTTTGATTAAAAAAGTAAATACATTTCTACCAATAGAGATGAATTTTCAAATAAAAAAGGCGAATTTTGAAGCAATATAAATTTTTCAGTCAATAAAGAAAAAAACTGCCATGGGAAATGTTGAACTTTCAAGCTAAAAATACGAGATTTCTACCAAATTTTGCAATAAAATAATTGAATATTTAAATAAATAGACCAATTTTCAATTTTAAAAAATTAATTGTATGCTAAAAAAGACGAATTCTCAAAAAAATAAATAATTTAAATTGAAATTGAAATTAATTTAAAAATAAAAAAAATACATACATTTTTAGCCATATAGTGCTATTTTCTACCAAAAAAGATAAATTTAAAACAAAATAAATAAATTTTCAAACTAATTATTTTTTAAGCTAGAAAAGTTTAATTTCAACGAAATTTCTACAAAAAAATTGAATTTGGCCCACAAATATGAATTTTGAACAAGAAAAGTTATTTTTTCACCAAACAGTTCAATTTTCATGAACATAAATTCTTGAATAAAATTATGAATACAAATCCTTGAATAAAATTATGAATCCTCAACTCAAAAAAATCAAATTTCAAACAAAAAAATGTTATCACTGACTATTTAATCAAACATATTTTTATTTCATATAAACAACAAGTAAATTTAAACGAAAGGCGAGTTTTTAACCCAATATACCAGAATCTTCAACAAACCAGGTTAATTTCAATCAAAAATTTGTATTTTTAGCAAAAATGCATGAATTTTCAAGCAAAAAAATTTTGTTAGTCAATAAAGAACAAAAATATTATGCAAAATGTTGAATTTTCTAGCTAAAAATATGAGCTTTTTGCAAAATTTTGCAATCAAATACTTTAATTATGAACTAAAGAGACGAATTTTCAAAAAAAATAAATAAATGTCTGCTAAAAGACGAGTTTTCAACAAAATGAACACATTTTGCTACAAATCAGTTGAATTTAACCCACAAATATGAATTTTGAAAAAAAAAACTTTCCTACAAAAAAAAAAAAAATTTTCCTAACAAAAGGATTAATTTTTTTACCGAAAAAATACGAATTTTGAATAAAATACATGAACTTTTAACTAAAAAATAAATTTTCAGTTTAAAAATGTAATTTAAACAAAAATGAATAACTTTCTGCCAAATTCATGAGTTTTAGAGGCAAAAAAAGAAGATTTTTTGTGCAAAATATTTTAATTTTCAATCAAGAAGATTAATATTCTGTCAAAAAAGACGAATTTTCCACCAAAAGAATTAATTTACTACCAAAAAAGTACGAATTTCGCACAAAATACATAATTTTTTAACGAAAAAATAAATTTTCAAACAAAAAATGGAATATTTAAATTTTCAGTTAAAAAACATTAATTTTCAACAAAACAGTTTAATTTTTAATCAAAGACATGAAGTTTTAATAAATTAGTTGATCTTTATAGAAATTTCTGAACATTCTACCAAATTCTTGAGGTATTAGGGCAAAAAAAAAATTTTTTTTTGCGAAATAGTTGAATTTTCAATCGACACATATTGATTTTAACCAGACAGTTACATATTTTTAAACTGAAAAATGTATTTTTCTATGCAAAGAAATGCATGATATAAAGTATAAAACTAACAAATTTAATAGTCAAGAGAGAGAAAGAATTTCAATCAAATTGTGGAATTTTCAGCAAAAAAGTTCATTTTCGATCCAAAACAGATTCATTTTAACCAAAAAGTTGTATTTTTAACCAACATAGATTAAATTTCTATACTGAATAAAAATGAATTTTCAAACCAAAAAACGAATAATCAACACAATAGTTGAATTTTCGACCAAAAAAACTTACATAATATTTAGTCAAGAAAAAAAAGTTAATTGAATTGCTGACTATTCAAAAAAATAATTAAATTTTAAACCAAACAATAAAATGTTTAGAAAAAATGATGAACCCTTAACCAAAAATTTAATTTAGGACATTTTAATCAAAATAGTGGAACTTTCAACTACAAAAAGTTGGATTTTCTTATTGGGTTTCTTATTGTGAAGTCTGTGATAATTAAACATATCGGGGGGGGGGGGGGGGGGGGGGGGGGGGGGGGGGGGCATACGTTCTTTCCGCAACACCGCTCCGACCCAGATCGCTGATCAATCCCTCTAGCAATCACCCCAGGCGAAGACCTTTACAAAGTCATCGTGTGTCATAGAGGACATAGTTACATATCATAGTTATTAAAAACTGTTTACTTCACAATTTTCAGCACCTGTATTTCAAAAGCAAAGATTTAAAATCTGCCTCAATAGCTCTTCAACCCTTTCTAACGTTTTATATTTATAGATTATTCAAGCAGTATTTTAATTTTGAAGTTCGTTACGGGACCTGTGGTTTAAAGTTTGTGTTTAATTTCGTAACCATTCCGCAGACCCCCTATGAACAGATGCACATAAGTTAGCAAGTTTCTGGGAAGAGAAAAATAAAAAAAAAATAAACTGGAAAACAGAACGAGAGCGTACGAAGTAAAATGAATTTTCTCGTCCCTCTTATTTGAGACTTTACGAGTATGTAGGTGTATGTGTTTCATGCTGTGGAGTTGAAATTTCTCTTAAATTTAAAGCGACACTGTGACGAGCACGCCTCTCCTTTCTTGTCCACGTTATTGTGTTTCATTACGTTTTTTTTGCAAGAGTTTTCAACTAAAAAAAAAAACGAATTTTCAACCAAATACTTGAATTGTCAACCAAAAAATATATATTTTCAACAAAAAAGTTAATTTTGATCCAAACAGTTAAATTACTTAGCAAAATAGTTACATTTTCGACTTAACAGTTCAATTGCCAACCAAATAGTTAATTTCTGTACAAAAATAATTAATTTCTTAACCTAAAAAGACGAATTATCAAAAAATAGAACAATTGTCAAACAAAGAGTTGAATTTTTAAGTAAGAAAGATAAATTTATACCAAAAAATGAAATAGCGAAATTTTGAGTTTAAAAATAACTTTGCAACAAAAAAAATTTTAGAAATTCGTAAGACAGTTGAATCGTTAACAAAAGGGAAAAATTATTTTTAAAAAATTAATTTTCAAGAAAAAAATTAATTTTCAGCAAAATAATTAAATATTGCATCAAATACACAGTAGAATTTTTAACCAAAAGATATGAATTCTTTAATAAAAATATAATAATAGTATAGACTTTCCAAACAAAAAGAATGAACTGTTAACAAAAAATAGTTGGATATTCTTATTAGATTATATTACGTCTTCTCGTAAAATTACATTTTCGCAGTTAATTAACAATTTAAAAAAGTTTAAACAAACAAAAAGAAAAAGTAATGAAGCAATAGAGAATACTTTCAGCTTCGTGTAGAACTAATTGTAATAATTTTGTGAATTTTGCAATTAGATATTAGTTCAGACGTAATTGTTGATGATTAGAAAGTGAATATTATTGCACGACAGTGGTATATTATTACACTCCTATTGCATACTGCAAAGTAGACATGCACTGATGCAGAAAAATAACGAGTTCTGGGATTTCAAAGAATCATCTATTGACACTGTTTCGCTTCTAAGAAGAATAGACAAACGGTTGTCAAAGTCAGCTAATAAATAATGATTCATAAGCTTTTATTTGCACGAATCAGGAAACGATTTCAAATAATACTTAAATGTAGAACATTACACATGTGTTTTATTGAGGTCAAAATCAACGTAATGAGTTTTGAAAACTCACAGTCACAATATGCAAATGAAACTACAAACGAAGAAAAAAGAATTCAAGAGAAAAGGAAAGAAAGAAGAAAAGACGGACAAAAATGCCCGCGTCGCGGGCACATTCTCTTTCCGCGCGGCGCCTCGCGCTCGTTTTCGTACGTTTAATGCGTACACTTTAACTAAATTTTTTCAAATATTGTGATTACTACAACTTAAATCGAAAACTATGATTTAAACTTCTGAGGAATTAAAGCCATAAATTGTAATTATTTTTTTTTCGATTTGATTTTAAAGAGGGTTCTCAAAGCACCTACGGCTTTGACGATTACACTCTCATTACGAAACTCGCGCTTCACGCTCGATAATTCGTGTCCACTTCAAAAATTTCATCAAGATAATTTGTAAATCTTTTTAAAATCTACTAAAAATAACGTTTTAAACTTATGGACCTCTTACAAAATTAAAATTGCATATTTTTGAAAATGATTCAACTTTTTGGGAAAGTGTGTATCAAAGGCTGACTTGATTGGACAAATCCTTCAAAAGTTAGCGTGGCTACAACATTCAGGTAACCATACATACAAACATACAGACATAGAGACATACAGACATACAGACCGATATACAGACAGACACCGATGAAATTTTATGATTTTCGGATTATGTGAGTGCCGAAACGTAAAGATCCGTTAAAAACCAGAGATCGTAAATTTGGACGGTTACATTACACTCTCATGAATGAGAATGTAAAAAGAAGAAAGAAAAGAAATAGGAAAGAAAAGAAATAGGAAAGAATCGAAAGAAATGAGGAAATTAATCAATTATAAATAAAAAGAAAAAAAAATCGGATTTAAAAGATATCTGTCGAATAACATAACATAATTTTCCAATGAAAGATTTGAGTTTTAAAGCTTAAAAGAAGATTTTGTTTAGAACGGAAAATTTTCAGTTACAAGAAAATCTTGAAGTCAAAAAGACGAGATTTTTAGAAGACAGTTGAATTTTCAACCAGGAAAATTTCTACCAAAAAAAAGAACTTGAAATCCAAAAGGAAAAATTGTCTATCCAATAAAACGAATTTTCAACAAATCAGTTTAAATTTCAATAAAAAAATCCTTTAACAAAATCATAGAATTTTCAACCAATTAATTAAATTTTCAACAAAATAGTTGAAATTTTTAATATATATTTGATTTTCCAAGCTAAAATTTTTTTATTTTTACTAGAAAATAGTAAATTTTAACTAAAAAATATACATTTTCAACGAAATATATGAATTTTCAACAAAATAAATCAGCTTTAACCAAACAGTTGATTTTTCAACTAAAAAAGAAGTTGAATTGTCAACCAAAAAGATGAATTTTCAACAAAACGCATGAATTTTAAATAATCTAGTATGATCAAAAAATACGAATTTGCAATTTAAAAAAATGAATTTTTAAATAAATAGTGGTGTTTTCCACTAAATAAAAAAAATTTACCCAAATAGTTGATTCTTTATTAAAATACATATATTTTCAACCAAATCGTTAAATTAAATAAATCAATAATACAGTTAAATTTTCAACCAAAGAGATGACATTTCAAGCCAAAAGACGAATTTTTTGGTAGACAGTTACATTTTAAATACAGTTGAATTTTGAACCAAACAGTTGAATTTTCAATCAATTAAGATGAATTTTTAAATGCACGTTCCAAAAGATATGAATTTTCTGTCAAAAATGGCGAATTTTCTTCCTGAAAAAAATGAACCTTCAATCAGACAGTTAAATTTTCAACCAAAAATATGACTCTTTAACAAAATAGTTTCATTCCCAACAGAGCGATTATTTTTTTAGCCAAAAATGGAATAGTTATATTTTCAGTTTAAAACAAAAAATGTTAAATACAATACTTAATTTTTCAACCAAAGATATGAATTTTCACCTAAAATAATGAAAAAGAAAAGATATTTTTTACCCAGGAGCTAATTTTTCAACGAAGCAGTTGAATTTTCAATAAAAAAAATATGAATTTTCAACCAAAAATGCAATAGATATTTCGAAAAAAAACGTAATTTTAAATTAAAAACAGTTCCATTCAACCAAAAATTTTAAAGAATTTTCAAATCAATAAAATAATTAAATTTTAAATGAAATAGAATTTTTAACCAAAAGAGAAGAATTCTCAAACAAAAATATAATTGTATACTTCAATTCAAAAGAATTAACTTTCAACGAAAAATCGTTGGATTTTCTTATTGGGTTCTATTAATCCAGTTTTCATTTAACCGAAAAACGTTAAGATTCTTGATTTTTTGTTCATTACTAGACTTTCCCTGACTAGTTTTAAATTTTCTGACTTTCCCGAATTCCCTGACCTGGAAAAACCCTGAATAAAAATTTAGATCTGAAATATTATGAAAACGCAACCCCTAATTTACTTCCTTAAAAATATCTTCTAATTATTAGTAATTTTTTTTACTAAAATTTAAAAAAATACTTTTTCGTGTGGATTGAACAAAACTGAAGAATTCCATAAACAAAATAAAAAATTTGTATCATGTGAAAAATATCGATGTCTCCTTCATGTCAGGAAATTGAGTTTGAATTTGCTATTTGCTTTGACATTTTGCACTGCTCTTCAATTATCGTTTGACTAGAAATGTATGCAAAAACTGCAATGGGCGAGCAACATCCTGCATGATTCACCACAAAATTCCGGAACATCCGCAGCAGAGGTATATGCGAATCGGACACACTAAAATTTTTATTTCTATCGTCGAACCCAGCCGAAGTATTTAAATCCCGTTATAGTCTTCTACCATACATTTCCACAGTTTCAAATAAAACAAAAAACGATATAAGTACTATACGCAAAGGAATATTATTAATTAATTTTCTCTACATTTTGAAGCTTTACTCATTATGAAAAAATTAACGAATTCAGCACAATGAGAAATGCAAGAAGTAGACCAGTCTAATTATCCGGAGTTTAAAATTATATAAAAATTTGCAAAATAAGCGACAAAATTTCGTTCAAATTCTTGGTATTTATTTATAGCAAGTTTAATTAAATTTCAACTATCTCTGAAAGATACGCCTGTCTGACGGAAACAATATTTATTGCACTTTCGGGTTTTAGTTGCTGTGTGTGTATACTTATGCGTATGCATATATTTTATGAATAATATAACGATGGTGGATTATGATTATCCGTAGGATGGAGAAGAGAGAAAATTAGCTTGATAATATTTGCATGACAACGAAGTTTAATCTTCTTGAGGAGAGACCGGAAGTCGAGGGCTGTTGTAAGTCTCTAGGGGATTCGAGTGCTCTAAATTCCATTCATCTTTTCATCAACGTCCTTTATGATGACTCTTACATCCACTGACACTTGATCTCAATCAGTGATTTTATACCTTCGAAGTTATCGAACCTTTCAATTTTATAAAAAAAATCCAGGTGAAAAAATTATACATAAAGGAGAGTCGCTGTCAGCGGGTCTGATAATGTTTACAGTCTTAATCATGCGTAAACTTTACGTAATTCACGAAGTTAAATAACGTCTCCATGATTCACATAACTACTATCTGTCCAAAAAATGTAGAGACCTCGAATTTTGTACAGATTAGAGGGAAAATATCAGCAGAGAATAATTCGAAGAATATAGGACAAAGTGCATGTTGCAGATGAAGTTTTTGCCTATACTGATACAGAGTTTTGAAATTTTTAGTCGATTAGCAATTATTTCCGGATGAGTGAAACTTTAAAAAGTACCATTATCTTATTATCATTCCTGAACGCTCAACTTTGAATGACTGTTGGTCCCTGAAAGTAAATCACCAAAAGCCTGAAAAAAATACATGAGTTTATTTTATATTTTCTGTGCAAAACAGTAAATTTCAGTCAGAAATAATCGTTTTTTTAAAGTTAATAACAAAAGAGTAATGAGGTATCGTCTGCGAAAATAAATAACGAACGAAGATAATTCTTGGATTTAATTGCACATTTTTTGCTTCTGAAAATGGTTGTTTCCAAAAATCCGAAAGCCCTTTGTATTTTCTGGAAAATAAAATAACTTTTTTAACATTTGAGCGCAACTTTTTGCTACTTGACACTGCACACGCGATTTTTTGAACCAATGCATGTGCAATTTGCTTGAAAATCCAAATTTACCATCGCACACAGAAATGCTAAAAGAAATTCATATATTTTTTTGCAGATTTTTTGTAACTAATTTTTAGGGACTAATAGTCATTTAAAGTTAAGTATTCTGAAATGATCGTAAGATAATGGTACTTTTTACCGTTTCACTCATCAGGAAATAAATGCTAATCGACTAAAAATTTTTTAATTCTGTATCAATAACGGCAAAACCTTCATCTGCAACATGTATGCTTTGTCCCAGATTTATAGAATTTTTTTCTGTTCACAGAATGAAGTAATAATAACATTTGTGCAGAAAATTTCTCAGAGGGATACAGTTCTATTCAGAAAACTTCGCGTTTTTCAAAACATATGTGTTGCCATGGAAAAAAAGAAAGTTTAACCGAAATTACGTTAAACTTTATTCTGTAAAGTTAATTTTTGTTGCAGCGAATCTTTCATCGAAAATCGATGTGAAGTTTATCTTTTTTTTCACATGAATGAATGAATTTAAAAAGTCAACACAAACTTTAAAAAACCAAATTATGCAACAAAATTGCACAAGGAGGTTTAAGAAGAATTATGTTCCGCAAAAAAACTGTTTTTACAAAAAACAAATACTCAAGAAAATTAATTTTGAAAAACTAATTGCATACAAAGTTACGATAAGAGAAATATGTTTTCGTGCTGAAACATTTCATTTATGAAGTAAAAGGTTTTTTCAAAAATCGAAAATTACAGGCAAAATTTATGAACAACATTTTTTTGTGTGCAAGAACCGAAACTTATTACTAGCACAAAACGATAGGTTGTTTTTCTGGGGCGGTTGACATTTTTTCAAATTTCAATAGGAAAATTTCATGATGGTTGTACAAATTTGGTCGTTGAATACTTTTGATATTACTTTCACAAATTCTGCAGAGTAATATTTTCCCCCTGAATTAAAAATGCTGTACGGCCAATAGTTCTCACCGTAAAACAAAAAATTGAAAGTTTAAAAACTGTTTCCTCCACAAATGACCACAAGTCTATCACAATTTATCACAACTTTAATTTTTTTAAATATTAAGTGTGCGATTGCAGAACATATGCTTACATTTTTTAAATTGTATTATGAAATTAAATAACAATGTTTTTTCATTTGTAAAAGTAGCTTCATATTACTTAATGTAGCTATTTGGTTAAAAATTAGATTTTTTTGCAAATAATTTTTTTCAAATGAAAAATAATTCGTTTATGTATTTTGAAGAAAATTCTTACTTTTGAGTAGAAAATTAGCCTGACTATCTGACATTTTTTCTCTCTTGATTGAAAGATCTTAATTTAAAAATTCAAATCTTGTTGAAAATTCGTCTTTTCGGTTAAACTCAACTATATTTGATTAAAAATTAAAATCTTTTTTGGTCAAAATATCCATTATTATCGTGTTCGTTGAGATTTCATCCTTTTTGTTTGAAACTATTCTGCCGTCATTTTTTAATTCACTTTTTAATTCATTTTTTAATTGTAAATTCAACTAATCCAGTTGAACATTCCATCATTTTAGTTGAAAATCCATCTCTTTGGTTAAAAATGTTTCCTTTTTAATTGCAAATGAATGTATTTGGTTGAAAACTCGTCACTGCTGGTAGGAAATTAATCTTCTTTCTAAATTAAACATATTAATTAAATTCCTAGAAACTTGTAGTAAGAAATTACTTATCCTGTAATAGATTGACTTTCAAAAATTAACTGAACAATATTTTTTTTATAAGAAACTCAGAAAATTGTACACATATTCCGAGTTGATTGTTTAAAAAATGCAAACCACTTTGATATAAATGCACCTGAAAGTTACAGAAATGCCAGAAAACATTCTCGTTTAAATCAATTGCCAGATAAATATTGAATGAAATTTACCTCACTCTTTATTTTTCCACTAGAAATCTGCTGTAAAATAATTATTATTGTTATCACTCGTGTTTTAATCTTTGTTTACTCGTCGCGGACAGTGGAAAAATATTTGCGGCCCAAGGGAATAAAGAGCGATAGCTTTTTTTGCAATTAATCGCGATTTCCCGCTCGGGGACTGCATAAAAGTTATCACGTGTAAATATGCAAGAATAAAAATTCGATATAAACGTGTTATTTGATAAAATATTAAAAAAATGAAAATAGTATGAATTTATTTGTTTTTCCTATGGTCGTTGTGTGTCGCCAAGGAAAGTAATTTGTTTCGAAGACGAGGGTCGCCATTGAAGCAGAGGGAGTGGATCGATCGCGTGTCTTTGGAAAATACGAAGCCCTTCTATAAAACTAGACATTACAAGCATCGACCCTTGGACACGTAAACCTCGCAAGCCTCAGGCTCTTTACACCATTTTTATTGCTCCTTTTGCCATTTGCTAACCACAGATTGATCTAAAAAGCATATAATTTCAGTGTAACGTAATTTAATATTATTCTATATTATTATAGAAGATACAGGGTTTCTACAGGTAGGGAATTCTAGAAAGTCAGCGAAAATCAGAGAATTTAAAACTGGTCAGTGAATATCAGGGAAAACCAAATTTTTGATAAGCTAAAGTTAAAATTAATTTGATTATTTTGTTGAAAATGCAACAATTTAATTTTAAAAACGTCAATCTTTTCGGAAAAAGTTCTTTTGTTTGGGTTGAGAATTCCACTAATTTGGTAACAATGCGTCTTTATTGGTTGAATTTAAGTATTCTTGGTTTAAAATTAAGTAGTACTGAGTACGATCTTCTTTTCAAGAAATAATTTTAATTTTAAAATTAAAATCCTTTTTTGTTAAAAACTCAAATAATTTATTAAAAGTGCAACTATGTTGTTAAAAGTGCAACTATTTGTGAAACATTATTTCTTTTTTGGTTCACTGAAAACAATGGTTTAGTTGTCCCAGCTAATCGTTTAGCTGGATTTCGTCTTCCAAGAAAATATAGCTATGTTACCTAAATTTCTAGCTGTTTTTTATTTTTTTATTTTCTTAGAAGACGAAATTCAGCTAAATGGTTAACTGGGACAGCTAAATGGTTAGCTGGGACAGCTAAACCATTTTATTTCAGTGAAAAAACTTTTTTTTAACTGAAAATTTACCTGTTCTATGTTTCATTAAAAATGTATCAGCTTCATTTAAAAGTGGAACTACTTTTTTGTTAAAAATTCATTTATTTTGTTAAGACTGATTTTTTTTGTTTCAAAAGTAATTTTTTAAATTGAAACTTTATCTGTTGTAGGCTTCATTGAAAATGTATCTTCTTCAGTTGAAAATACAACTATTTTGTGAAAAAATCTTGTATTTTATTGAACATTCACCTTTTTTGTTAGAAAATTGATTTTTATAATTGCAAATTCGTTTCTTTGGTAGATAATTAGTTTTTTCTTTATTGAAAAATAAATGTTGTAGAAATGGTTGATGTAAATTGTTTGCTTTAGGTTCAGGTGAATTGAAACTAATTAAGTTGTTTCAAACGTTTCGGCACACAATGGTGGTCAATAAAATCCCCCAGCGATTTTATTATTGAAAAATAATTTTTGTTTTACTAAAAATGTAACTATTATATGTTTCTTAAAAATTTATATTGATATAAATTTAATCTTCTTGGTTACAAATTTATTTAATTTTATTGACAATTAATTTTTCAAGTGAAAGTTCAGATATTTTATTTTATTATTATGCAATTAAGTACACTCCCTTTTAACCGGGTAAGCGTAACTCACACTCGCACTTATTTTTCCAATTTAAAATTTAACTATTTATTTGTTAAATTATGTTCTTTAGTTAAAAATTCATCTATTTTGTTAAAAACTTATCTTTTTTGTGTTGAAAGTGCAATTATTAAAGAAATTATATACAGTATTTCACAATATTTCTAATTTTGTCGTTTTGGAAATAGAGCTTATTTAATATTGAAAACATATAAACTGTTTTAATAGTTAAAAAATAATATTTTTAGAGAATTACAGATTCGATACTGAAATATTATAGTCTACTTAATTTGTTTAATGTACTATCGATAATTAAAACTTCTTTTTGTTTCAAAAACTAGGATCCACTGGAACTCCCTTATGTTTTCAACGAAATTTCAAAACACGAAAAGAAGATTTTCTGGGAAATCCCACCTTTATTATTTTTTTGCAATATATTTAAAAAGTTTTTTCAACTTCCGGGACATGAGTAGACACCCTAAATTATAACTAAATCCAATTCTCAGTTATTTTCTGAATTGACAGGTAAAGTAGAAAATTGATATGCATGAAAAGTGATTTGTGACTAATAAATGCTGCATAATCATCATGCATTTGAAAAATGATTTGATGAACGAAGTGGAACGGGAGTTAGAATAGGAAGTTTGCAATTTAGAGATGGATGTTCACTGTTGAATAATATAGCGATAAGTGAACAACTCCAGGAAACGATGAGGTCTTAGTCAATGATGTATCAGTTACGATTTTGTCGCAAAAGCAGTATTATAGGCTTCCCTAAGAAACGAGTTCCGCGAATAAGCTCGCCGCTGAGCTGAATAGTGAATATGTCTAGCGTGGGTGTTAAGGCTGTTAAGAAAACGACGTCGTCCAGCTAAGATGATTCACCAACATACAACGATCAATTATTTATGAGGATAGGGGGCAATAGACAATGAACAAAAAGCTAAGTAGAAGCAGCCAGGTAGGGCCAGACACGCATTATATCACTATTTATGGAGAATGAAAGTATCTTAATACGAGGTTTGTCTGGAAAGTGTCCGACTTTGTGGTACACCAGGAGAAGAGTTAATTCTGTTAAATGGTGATGATGTCCTCTTAAAAGTACTCATATTTTGAATCGACAGCCTTCTACCAGTGATCCTCCCACTTGTGAAAGCACTCCTTAAAAGCACATTTCGGAACAGCCAACAGCTGCTTCGTCGTATTCTGTTTTATTTTCTCCACATGTTGCAATCTGCCGAAGTTGTGTAAGATTGTGTTTTCATTGAAGTACGAGCGATTTTAAATCACAGAAACCACTATTCAATTTAAGTATTACTCATAGAATCATCACCATACACTTTCCGAATCATAACGATCGTTTCCGAATATGAATGGTCAAGACAAAATTTAATGCACAGTCTTTCTTCGGTGCGTTCCGTCATCCTGAAAAGCGACGCGTACGTGCTCAGACGTTTACGCAACTGCGTACACTAGTCTACGAAAGATGCGCTGGTCCACGTCACTTATTGCAAGAGGAGCTTAAAAGAAGGGAAACGGGGTAGTTTCTCCACGAAGAATGAGAAAAATAAATTAAATATTTATTTTTATATGCAGAAAAGAAACAACCTTTTTATACGAAATTTTTAGATTTTATATAATGTTAAACTAAACTCTTCAACGCTTTTAAACTAATATTAAAAATAGTTCAAGTTTGAATATATAAATGCTTTATATTTCCAAATTCAGGGTGGCCGTTTCTATCGAGGAGAAAAATTCCCGGTCATTTCCCGGGTCGCAAAAAATTTATCACGATCATTGAAAGTAATCACAATTGAACTTCAAATTAAAGCACTCAAAGTGGAACTGTTTGAATTATAAAAATAAAAAATGGATGCCTAACCATTTTTTAATGTAGACATTTTTTATTTGAATGCTTAGTAATTGACACAATGTTTCTAACTTTATTAATTAAACAATTTAAAGATTTCTCATTAAAAATATAAGTCCGCGCTAACATTTTCGATGATCTAATTTGAAGAATGAATCAATATGTAAATTTCTTTAATGTTCAAAATTATATTATTTTAGACAATTTAAAAATAGAAACATTAAGAATAGAACGATTAAAATATTTTTTTAAAATAGAACCCCTTATAAATTACAAGTTATATTACTTTTATTTTTATTCATTTCAGACTAATAATTGCTCCATTTTTCAAAATTCAACACGTTCAATTCGAACAATTAAAATTTTCATGTTTAAAGTTTAAATCCAAACTGTTTATTTTTGAATATTTGATATATAATGCCCATTTCAAATAAAAAATCAAGAATTGATAAATATTAAAAAATTTCCTTTTTTATTTACAAAATTTGACATTAAATTCACTGTTAAAAATGTTTGCAATTTTAATATACATTTACTATACATTTGTATAGTAAATCTAAGAACTCTGTCTATGAAATAGTTATTGAGAGGCTGCGTAGTAAATTTAATATACATGCATATTGATCAATTCTTAAAAGAGCCAGGTTTTTTCACTTGACACAAATTAAAAATAATCTTTGCAGTAATGTTTAATTCTAAATAATAAAGGATTATATTTGTTTCTAGTTGAATATAAATTATACTGGGTTTCAAGTGGATAAGTTCAATTAAATACATAATTAAGACACCTAACCTAAAAGCAGCAGTACTCACGTAAAAATTCTGACATTGGCAGTGAATTTTGATGAAACCCCCACCCGTACGTTGCACTTTGATCATAAATAAGAATTTAGTCGATGAATTGTAGGTTATTATTTTAGTTTTAAATATTTGACAAGATTTTAATACATCAAAGAACTTTACACTTTTATGCATTCTATTTTACTATACATATATATTATTTTACAATATAATGGTATATTCAATTTACTACAGGTATATGCATATTGCTTCCATTACATTTATAGTAAAATCGCTATAGAAAATTTTAACAGTGTTGGTTTACAATGGAATATTTTATGCTGAAACAATATTTCAATACTATTTGGAATTCAATGATAGTCCGAGTCGAAATTTTAGTCCTTTTTTAAACCTGCTTAACTCAATTAATACCTATTTTGGTCCTGCGTCGCACTTTTTGTCCTATTTTGGACCTTGTACGTCCTGCTCAAGCCCTAATTTACACCTCTATGAATTCCGCGACAAAATTGAATATTTTTAACGTCCTGTTTTGGTTCTGGTACATTTTTGATCACCTGATTTGGTCCTGCCCATGTTCCGTAATCATGGTGATTGGTGAGAAGGAAGGGGGTCAATGGCAGTGAAGCGTCTATTTTGCAGTCAGTGAAGTTTGTGGAAAGTTTTGGAGTTTTGAAAGTGAGTAAGTTTGTTTTGATTGAAGTGAAATCAAGTGCGTTTGAACTTTTTTTTACAAAAAACAGAAGTCAGAAGTAGTTGTAGAAAAATTCTTAAAAGAATTCTTTGGAAAGTACATTTTTTACAATATTAGCATCAAGCACTAGAACTGCAACGCAAGCGTTACATTCATGTAACCTTTGCGTAAAATCTGTGTTTCGGGATTGTGGTGGCAGAAATGTTCATAATTTTATAGATTTTGGACCTTTTTTATAGATTGCTTCCTCATATACGAGGGTAGTTCAATAAGTCCTTAGAATGAAATATAAAAACAATTTTTTTTGGGTAAATTTTTTTTTATTTTTCAAAATAATCTCCTTGGAGCTCTATACACTTGGTCAATCGCTTTTCAAGTTTTTTTAATCC
>NC_046662.1:58384211-58439294 GCF_010883055.1 Belonocnema kinseyi | reverse complement strand
TCTAGTCGGGAGTGGTGCTGACTGAAAACAGATGATTTGGAGCGATTCGCGCGCCATTTGTTGGTCATTCTAAGGACTTATTGAACTACCCTCGTAATATAATACATTTCGTTCAAAAACAAAAAATATTTCCTTCTCTTAATGTACAGTACATATAAATGTAAAGCAACTTTGCCGTTTGCTAATTTGCAAGCGATACAATTTTCCCAGCCTTCTTCTAAAGTAAAGTCATTCTGATTTTACTTTATCTTATGAATCCTTTTAGTAATCCCTTTCTGTTGTAATTGATCTTGGCCCATTAAGAAATTATATCAAATGATAATGATTTAACATTTTTAATACGGATTCGACATGTTTTCATTGTTTTCAGATTTTCAGCAATTTGAGGTTAGGAAACATGACGAATTTTAAAGACTTGACAAATGATGAATTGGCTGTCGAGTCGCAGAAGGTGATTGATCCGGATGTAGCTGCAATTTTTAAAGGTAAGAACAGTAATCCAAATTCGTAATTTCCACGAAAATTGTTTTCCATATATAAAGTGGAATAGTTAAATTTGAGTTATATTAATAAAGACCTCACTGAAGTGAAAAAAAGAGAAGCTTCTTGAAAAAAGATAAGAACGAGGAATTCTTAAGAACAATTGTATAATAAATTGAAAATATTTTTAAAATTATTTCATTTTTTTGAGCATTAAGAAAAGGAGAAAATTGAGAATAGTGTATGTAACTTGCGAAGTGAAATTTATATTAGCGATTTTTGCCTAGTGCAAACACTAAATTTAAATAAGATTTGTGAATTACTTTATATAGTAAGTCTTATAAAATATGAAATGGAATTAATCATAATAAATTAATTATTTATTTCAGACGAGAGAGAAACAGTGCGCAAATCCCAACCATCTGGGAAAGAGAGTGAGGACTCGACAGGATATTCTGCTACGTTTGTTCGACAAAATTATCTTGGATATTGTGAAAGTGCAAAAGGTAAATATTGAAATATCTTTTAGTTATCCCTATCGAAATAGTTAAACAAAAAATAATACTAAAAAAAAAATTCATTTAGAAACATGGGATGCATCATGGAATGCAGTAAATTATAATCCTGGCCCATCAACTTCTGCTAATCCCGATTCAAGGATTAATAGATGGGAACTGATGGAGCTCTGTAGAACGAAAATAATAACATAAGAACTTGTACAAATTACATAGATTACTTATAAATTTCCAATTTGTATGTAAGATTATTGATTTATGTGATATTTTCGTGCATATAAAACTGATTATTTATTAAAAAGACGTGGAAATAAGGTTTAATTTTTTATATATAAATAATTATTTTATATAGGAAATAAGCCCTGTATTGGTGTTTATTAAACTTATTTAAGTCCAGCCATTGCAGGGTCAAAATAGGAAAAAATTTCGACTCAAGTAGGACCTGGCAGGACCATAATAGGTTCTCACCATTAGTCCTGTTTTACACCTAAAATTGCTGAAAGTTAAAATATGCAGCACTTAGGACTAGACAAGGAACTTAATCGTTTATAAATAAGCCCTGTATAGATCCTTCTTACACAAACTTAAGTCCTAAAATAGCAGGTGCAAAGTAGGATCAAAATTTTGAAATACAGATCAATTTTAAAAGTCATTAATTAATTAATATTTACATTTTGCACACTGAAATGTTTTTATGAACGATTTTCAATTTCAAAACCTTTTAATTCGTATTTAAAAAATCTTTAATTTGAAAATGTACACTTAAAAATGAAGACCAAAAATGGAAAATGTTTAAAGTAAAATATTTTACAATAACACATTAGAAATAGAATGATTTCATAATTGAAAATGTTAACAACTGATCTAAAGATTTAAACCAATTTTAATTCGTACTTTTTTTAAATAACATTATTTCATGTAATATATAAAAATTTTGATATTTTAAATGATTTGATAAAATTTTCTTCTACAAATGTGTAATTTTAAAAAGAAATCCCTTGTTTCCTGGTCCAGCAGCCAACCTGAAAATATTCAATTTGTATAGATTAAGGGAAAAATTGAAGTTTCTGAATAGGGATAAAAAAGTGTTTCTGTAAAAAATTTAGCTTATTCCAAGTAAATCGTCCTCGAATTTTTAGGTTACACTTTCACAGGTTTTGAAAATCGATTTTCGGTAACGACTGAAAATCGAAATGTCAATTTTTCACAAAAATAAAAACTCGCTTCCGAGATATGGTGATGCTAAATAAGAATAACAAATTCTTGATGAAAACAATATATCTTGTTTCAAGAAAATTAAAATTCAGTGTGACGAACAAATATTTTTATCACAACATGTGTTTGATTTTTAATAATTTTTTATGCAATACGTTCATTTTCGGAAAAATTATGGTTGTCTAGTTTTTCACTCTCAGTTTTTGTTTGTAGATTTAATTTTCAAATTTATGATATAAAATAACTTCAGGCAAAGAAAAGCCAATCAGATTTTTAACAACATAATGATTGAGAGACTTTCACGAGATAGTTGCACAACTCTTTATAGACAGGAAAAGAAAAGAAAATTTTATTTATACTTTAATGTACCTAATAAAAACAAAAGTATCTCAGTTATTGTGAGAGTAATGTTTTTTTTCTCTTTCGCGGCACTGTTGAATCAATCGTGTTAGTTTATTTTTGAATATTTTTTTGCGCAAATTGTCAATCTTTTTTTGTAGGATTGTATTTTTTCTAGGTTATTCATATTTTTTTAAATTAATAGCTGCGTGTTTTTTATATTTCTTGGAAAATTAATAGTAGATTCAAAAAAGGGAAAGAATGAAAATGAAAAAATCTATGGGTCATAAACATAGGTGAGCTTAAAAAAATAGGAGGAGAAGGGAACAGAGGGACTGACTATGATCCCTCAAACTTTAATTTTTTAAAGAAAACTTGGAGAAAAAATTGTACTATTGAGAAAAGTATATTGTTTTTATTTAAATACATTTTTTAGAAAAAAGCCGAATATTCTTGGATCATGAAAATATTTTATCATCCATATTCCTACCGGTAATTTGATGAATCGATTTAAAATTTTTTTCCATGTACCAATTCTGAATGCTTTAGTTATTTGAGGAGCAATTTTCGAATAAAATTGTCTTGTAGTGGAGTTCTTTCTTTTTGAAAAGTCAACGTAATTAAATGTATAAGCCATCTCTCGGAATTTGAAAGGAGAATAAAAATGACTCGAACTGAAAGGGTGCTGAAAAGAAGTGCATGGTAAGCCATAAAGCTTGAGAAGTGATGGTATGAGAATGGAAGGGTGTGCCCTGAGGAACTTTATTACAATAATAACGCTTTGTTGCTTCTTTGTCATGGTGACGGAAAGTCGATAAATAAAGTGTCCGATGGAGGCAACGAACTGTCTACTAACTACTACACTGACGCATTGGCGCCTCACCGAAACGTGGGCTTCGACTTGGCTGCTAAATCTAGCCACGTCTGGCACACCGCTTAATTGTAAATGAGCTAGAGAATCTCCAAAGTATAACGGAGATCATGCCAAAAATTATATTCAACTTCCTCCTACTCTTTCCAAGAATAATTTCCGGAACTTTTATTCAAAGAAAAGCGGAACATTTAATGCTGAGTGGCAGGTGCCTCTTCTTAAACAAGTTATCCAACTTTCAATCTGAGAACTTTGCTAAAATCGTTCAGGAAGTTTAGGTTTATTTTTGTTCTAGCTGTTCTGGTTCAGGGTGGCCACTTTCATCATCGGAAAAAATTCCCGGACATTGAAATTCTATAGTTCAAACTGTTAACGCTGAAGATTTTTTCATTTGAAGTAATCAATACTGAACTGCAAATTAAAGCAGTCAAAATGAACTCTTCGGAATTTTCAACTTTTTAATTAAAAGCTTAACAAAATTTGCATAACGTTTAATAATGAAAAAGTTATATAGTGGAAACCTCCTATCCAAATAGGATTAATTTTAAGGGCGTCAAAGGTATTAATTTGGCCAACTTTAATTAAACCAAATAAATTTTGCCGCTTTTATCGGAATGAAAATATTTTTTGTAACTACACGGAGAAAAATAGATGTTAGCACAGACTATCTAGATATTAATAGGTAATATCTTAGCGATTTAACTATGGGACGGAAATCTAGATACTGAAGTAGAGCATCCGTAGATATTAAAAAGAAGATTTTCACTGACAATATCCAAGATATTAAAGGGCAGAATCAAAGATATTCAAGAAATATTTTTTAATTGTGCAAAAATTACCTGTGAAGCTTGCCATTTTCTATAAAATGCAAAAGAATGTTCATATCGTAGTCCTCTGTTTTGAAAATCCGAATCCTCAAGCATTCGCCTTTTTGCATAATTATGCGATTATTGTGTTAAACAGATAACACACTGTTCAAGGCTAATATGAAAGATGCCTGTAGCTGAGTCCTCATTTTCTTGAGAAAATTATAACAGATCCAAAAACATTTAATCCATTTTCCACCAAAACTTATAGTGTAATAGATATAAGAAAAACCACAATACACATGATGAAAACTCAAGATACATACAAAATCTTTTGTCGCCACGCCACACGTCAGCGACCTTGCTCCGATAAAATTTAGCATTTTTAATATCTTAGATATTAACTGTTAATATCACATATTTTATACTTTCAATATAAACAGATATTGCCCTTTAATATTTTGCATGTTGAATAGAAGATATTAGATAGTATGCCGTAATATCTATATATTATAGTTAAATATCAAAGTTTTTAATATATGCTTTTCAATGTCTATTTTTCTCCGTGTACAGACTTCACAGCCCAAAAAAGAAAATTTTTTTAGAAGGCAGTTGAATTATCAACATAAAAAGGTTAATTTCCAATAAAAAGTATAATTTTCAACCAATGTAGATAAATGTATAACAAAACAGTTTGAGAAATGCATTTAAAAAACAAAATAGTTGAATTTTGTAACTAAATGCTTGAATTTTCAACAAAAAAAAACAACTTCATTTTCAATCAAGAAAGATGAATTTTCGACCAGACAGAAGAATTTTTTAGAATTCACTTGTATTATCAACATGAAAAGGTAAATTTCAACAAAAAATATAACTTTTAACCAAGAAAGATGAATTTTCAACCACATAGTCGAATGCTTAAAACCCTAATTTTCAACCCATCAGTTGAATTGAGAACCAAACAGATAATCTATCAATAAAAATAAATATAGGTATTAAAAAGAATAGTTGAATTTTCGAAGAAAAAGAATAACTTTCCTACCATAAAAGGTGAATTTTTAATTCAAAAGGACGGATTTCTATCGAAAAAGATGAATGTTCGCAGAAAAAGTTTTTTGATAACAAAAGGCTACTTTTAGAAAAAATAATAGAATTTTTAACCAAAAAGTTGAATTTTCAAGCCAAAAATACAAATTTTTTAAAGACAATTGAATTTTTGACAACAAAAGTTTATTTTATACCAAAGAAGGTGCACTTTTAGCAAAAAAAAATAAACTTTTAAACAAAAAAAGTTGGAATTTCTAATTGGGTTCTTGAAAATAGGGGAAAACAAGTCATATTTTTAAAAAAGATGAAAGAGGGAAATAGGGAAAATAGTCTACAATATATGTACCTAAAATTTGATATATTGACTTTTTTACTCGATAAATATTTTTGTGTATCTTTTTTACGAGTAAGGGTGTTTTAAGGTGAAAACGAACCATTATTTTATAAACTTTAAGGTTTTTTTTATTGAAAATCAAACTAATATCCCGGTCCAAGTAAAATTCCCGGTCATTTCCCGGTTTCAGCCCGGTAAAAGACGAACTTCAAACTACACCATGCTCCTAATTTTGCATCTGTGCAACATCATCGCAAAAGATTCGGAACATTATTTTTTATAAAATTAACTTCTAACATCATCATCTCATTAGGCACTTGACTTAGTCCATGGTTGATGATGAAGAACCGGGTAAAACCGATAAAAAAGTTTTTAAAAAATAATAATGAAGGCCATCATATCCCTAAAAAATCTGTTACAAAACATCTTACCGATGCTTAAAGCATTCGAGGGTTCGAATCTTTGCCAATTTTTAAATCTTAAAAGAGACTTTAGTGTTCGAGAAAGAATGAAAAGTTTGCTTGAAGGTCATGATTGACATGAGTGTACTATTTGCTTGTCAAAGAAGCTTTACGGGCGAAGGATGGCGAAAGTCTTATAGGAAGTGGATCTCTATAGTCGATAGCACCCACTCAGTATATATAAGTTCCTCATTAAATTCTCTGATTACTTCGGTCCACTTAGAACGTTTCTAGACAGGACGGATCAAAAATCTCGAAAACTCACAAGATCAACACAATTATCCTTAAGTTGTGTGCGAGACACATTTGTCTAATCTAATCCTTGCATTTGATTCACATAACACATTGCAGACTTCACAGCCCAAAATGCTCTCAAAACACCGAAAATAAGTTTATTTTGCACGAAAATAGGGAAAGACATTTTCTTCAAAAAGAGATGAATTTTCAACGAAAGAGTTCAATTTTTAAGATAAAAAGTCGAATGTTTCAGGAATAAGTTTACGATTAAATCCAAAAATAAACGGTGGAACTTGCAAACAAAAAAGATTAAACTTCAGCTACAAACAGGTGCATTGTTAATCAATTAGTTGAATCTTAATCAACAGATATGATTTCTCAACGAAAAAGGTAGTAGTTGATATTTCAACCAAAATAGATTTCATTTTCTGATAAAAAATAGATATTAAATCCTCAATCAAAACAGATAAATTTCTAACCAAACAGTTTCATTTTCAACAAAATAATTAAAGTTTTTATTCAAAAAGACACATTCTTTACGAAAAATGTAATTTTTGATATTTTGAACAAAAAAAGTTTTTAATTTAAAATTAAAAAAAGTTTAAAAGAATTTTCAACTAAGATTTTTCTGTAAAGACAGAGAAAAAAATGAACCAAATTGTTTAATGTTCAAGCCAAAAAGGCAAATTCCATAGAAAACAGAATTTTCAATCAAACAGTTGAATTTTCAACAAACACAATAGAATTTTTAACTTAAAAAGATGAATTTTCAAGACAAACAATTCTTCAACAAAATTGTTAAATTTTCAACACAAACGAAAAGAATGTTCAATAATAAAGTTAATTTCCAACCAAAATTTTGGCTTTTAAACTAAAAAACTATGAATTTTAAACCAAAAATAGAATAGCTAAATTTGCAAGTTCAAAAATCTGATTTTCAACAACAAAAAACATTTCTTCAACAAAATGGTTAAAACCAATTAAAAGAGTCTTCAAATAATACGTTAAATTTTCAAGCGAAAAAGGCAAATTCTATTACAAAAAACACTTATATTTTCAATTAAATAGTTAAATTTTATACCAAAATAATAGAATTGTGAACCCAAAACAGTATAATTTTCAACAAAAACAGGCAAATTTTCAACAATATTAAAAAAAAAAAATTTCAATCAAAAAGTCGAATTTTAAAATAAAAACTACTAATTTTCAACCAAAAATGAAATAATTAAATTTGCATGATCAAAAAATAGATTTTTACCAACAAAAAACAAAATTTCAACAAATTAGTTGAATCTTTAACCAATCCGTGGAAATTCTAAACAAAAAATATGAATTCTGAACCAAAAATATAATAGTAAACTTTCAATAAAAAAGAATTAACTTTCAACGAAAACAAGCAAAAAAAAGAGAAATTCCTAAGAAAATGGAAAAAGAGGAAAATAGAAGAGAGATTGTGAAGTCTGACATTGTACACAAATTAGTCAAGAGAGTGGGATCATTTGTGTTGCAGCTCATTTGTTATGGTCTCGAAATAAGAATTTTTTCTAAAAATAAAAAAAAACACTCTAGCATGAACAATTGGTACATAGAACAGAGACTGATTTTGTATAAAATTCAACGGGTTTTACGAAAGCTAATTTTACACCGGAAGGAATTTGTGTCCCTTAATACAGTATTTATTTTGAAAGGTTAAAAGCGTAATCTGTTAAATATTCAAAGCCTACTGTATTGCTTATCAAAGTCTAGATTAAGCAGAATCTGTTGTAGAATCTGTTGCAGAATCATAAAATAGGTTGTGAATCTTTGACACTCTGCTTTTCATTTTTCAATACAAATATCTGGAACGCCTTTATTTATTTTCAGAAGAATAAATAATTTCGGAAGTATTCTACCTAAGATATTGTTTTGTAATGATGTTTAACCGTCAAATATGAAAACCAAAATATATATCCCGAAAAAAGGGGTTAAAAGGAGATTTAATTTATTATTAAAAACCTTTTTATATAAATATCTCGTGAATATGGGAAAATAGATAAACAACAGAATTGAAAAATGCTCATTTCTGAATCTATATAAATGGATTTTTATCATATGGAATAGATTTTGATTCCTTATTCTATTCTTATTCTTATTCCTTATTCTATTCTTATTCATTTCTGGTTGAAAAATTAGTTTTTTTATTTAAAATTTATTTTTTAACGGTAAATAATCAAATTTTAAATAAAATACAATTTTTAAGTTGAACATTCATCATTTTAGTTGAAAATTTATCTCCTTCGTTGAAAGTTATCTTTCTTTAAATAAACATTTTTAAATGAAGTTTTCTTTTTCGGTAGAAAATTAATCTTATCGGTTTGCCTATTTGCTGGTTAAAAATACAATTTTTGGTACAGAAAATTGGTCTTTCGGCTTGAAACTTAACAATTTGGATAAAATATTTTTCTCGGCTGAAAATCTTCGTTAATTGAAAATTAATTTTTTTAACTGAAAATTCAAATATTTAGATGCAAATTCATCTATTTTTTTAATTCGAGACGAATTCGTCTCGTTAATTCGTCTTTTTGGGCAAAGCATCATGCCTTTTAATGTCTTGAATTTCTGTTCATGATTCTTTAAAAATTAATCGGAACTTTCTGAAAAAAGTTTAAAAAGGAGAAAATTTGGTTAAAATTTTAGATTTTGTGACGATATAGGAAAAATTGAAAAATTCTAAATAAATAAAAATTTTCCTACGACTATAAAAAAAGATATATATGAAGGAATTTATATATCTTTTTCTACATCTGGGAACCGTAATATCAGTGTGATTATGAAACCGGTACGGTTTCGAAACGTTACCACTTAATAAACTATTTGCCTGGACGATGTGATATAAGGGTTTTTATTCCTTAATTTGACATTCCTACCATTAGAAAGGCAACTCAATTAAAAACTTTTTCCTTCAGGAACGAATTTCGTAGACTATAAAATTTAATTACATTTTTAATGATAGAGTCCAAAAGGTAACATCCAATATTGTTTTGTTTTATAAGAAATTTTTAGTTTCTCAATAATTTTGAAATGTACATACTCACAAACATTTTGATAACAAAAGTTCCATCTATGTAGGCTCTACGAACTCACCTGAAACAATAAAAAAAAGTTCATTACTTACGATCAATATGTATTCTAATTCCTATCAATCTGTCTTTGTAAAATAATTAGAAAAATACTAAAATAATTTATGAAACTTCTAAAATAAATCTCTATAAAAATTCCAGTCCTTTTTTTTTTTACAAAATATCAAGACTTTTCTAGGTTTTGCAAATTCTGCAGAAAACCTGAAATTACAAAAGCACTCGAGAAAAGGTGCAGGAAATTGTTTTCGAAATGAAATTTAATTTCCTCGTCTGCTATAATAAACCCTCCTCTCCCTTAATTTTAAAAGTTTGATGGCCCTTAAGGCGAGAAGGTCCTGAAAGGCAGTGAATTAGAAAGATTGATGGGCGAATATCCAAAATGAAAACTAGCAGCCCATATTCATGGCACACGCCATGTCGATCAGCTTCGTTAAATTTGTAAACAAGAATAGAAAAGCCTTCTCACCCCGACAGCTGGTTGCGATTAGAGACGCAAACTTCTTATGCTGTAGACTGTTTTATAAATATAGAGTCAAGTTTTAGTGAGACATCAGGCTTGACACTCCTCTCGTATTTCAAAAAAGAGAGAACCAATTTATTTATTTAAAATTCCATAATAAAATTCTCCACGTTTTCCTCATTTTTATAGTGTAGGCCAAAAATTTATTTTTGATTGCTCTAAGCATCAAACTTATATTCTATATAGAATATAAGTTGTTGTGATATAACAACCACTTTTAAAACTCCGTGGTCCAGGTCCAGGTAGGACTTTTAATGTCATGACGTTTTTGTCAATGTTATTTTTATTATTAAAATCTGGAAAAAATCAAAGTTACTCTTCTGAGTCCATACAAAGGGTTTAAGAAATTATTTTGTCATTGGCAACTTTATATTTTTAAACACTGAAAAAATGGAAAATTACTAGAAAAATTATATTTTATTCAAGAATTAATTTTATAAGAAAACACTTCACACGTTCATTCTTTTAGGGACAGAAAATTTAAATATTTCAGAGGGGTCTAATAATGCCATTTCTATATTTCGTGCACATAAATATACAAAAAATAACGAAAAAAACACGATAAAATTAGATTTCTAAATTGACCAAAACACTAAATCCGTGGTCCAGGTGGGTCTTTTAGGCATAGGGTATGCAGTCGATTTCTCATCATTGCTAGACGCAGAAAAACTGATACTGATGCCCTTCGGGCAGTTGGAACCTTAGTCCCTAACAATTTTTTAGGATTCGTATCCATGACCTGCCTTCTCTCCACTTTCGAAATACTTAAAATACAAAAAGGCATTGTGCATTAAAAATTAAATAAAAAATCTTTTTAATTTTTATGCATTTCAGGCAAAGAAGGCTTTTGAATTAAATTTTTCTGAATTTATTTTAGATTTATGTTTAACACGAGTTTTCTGAAATGTAACGTATTCAAGTTAAAATATTTGTGTGTAATGCATAATGATTGTGTCAATTTTTTTAGATACTGTATTCTTGTAACAAAATAAAACAATAATATATAATGTAAAGTTGTCAAAATTAATGGCTTTAGAGCTAATAGTGGTTAGAAATTATTATATCTTCCTATTTCATTTTCATATTAAATTTCGCAGTTCCAGCATTTTTTTGAAAAACTTGTGGGCATATACAAAAATTTATCGTAATTTTTCCCACTCAATTGAAAAGAATTCAAAAGATTCAAATATGATTTTAAATATTTTAAGTTTTCTAGATATTTCTAAAAATTGAAAAAGATTTGTTCCAAAGTCAAAATCATAATTCTTTATACGAAATATATTGTATTCCATTCATTTGTTCTCGCACAAATTTAAAATAACAATCCTTTTAGAATTGATCTATTTAAATTCCATTATTCTAAATCAGAATTAAAATCTTTTTCCAAACTTCTCTGTTCAAGTCAAATGATAATTGGAAAGTACTAGTACTGGAAAAAATACGATTGTTCACTATTTATGATATTTTTGCGGTTAATAATTAATGCGTGTTTATATATTTTGATACTTATTTTATGTAGCAGAAAAAAACAAAATCAGGGTATTTCTTGTTAAAAAAGTAGTTAAAAAATTGAAAGAATTCGAGAAAAAAGTGGGACAAGGTATGCCTCACCGTGCCAGTGAGGGTTAAGAAAATATTACTCATAAAATTCGCTCACTTAAAACATACAATCTTAGAATAAAAAAAAATATATATACATACATACATACATACATACATACATACATACATACATACATACATACATATATATATATTGCTATCGCAATTAAAAATGAGTGATAGAGAACATTTTTGAAAAAAGTTGACGTTAAAGGTTAAAGGATAAAGGGTCGGAAAAAGGATAATAGAGATTGTTTATCGTTTATTTAAAAAAAATGATAAATAAATGTGAGTTGAGAATCCCTGAGAATGATATCTACAAGCAGAGGGTGTGTTCTCTCGAAGCTACTGAAGGAGGGCTGGGTGTTATGGAAGATGCGCCACACACTGTCTTGTTTATCTAGCATAGAATTGCACTTCACTAAAATGCATACAGAATTAATTCATTGAGTGCCTCGAATCGTCCTAACCTAACTGCCAAAAATGAAGAGAAATGTTGGTGAAGAAAGCCATGAAATTGGAGTCGATGTGTAACAAAGGACCTCATTCATTCCACACGGGAGAGAAACAGATGGTTGTTTCATTCAAGTAAACAACTTTCAATTAGTAAACAAAGAACAGTTAATCACTATCACGTGGGTTACCAGGTATTATGCGAACAAATAGTTAAAATTACATTACAATTGTTTAATTTCTTTCTTTTAAAACAGCTAATCTTTTTCCGGATGGCCGCAGAACTTCATTTTCAAAATGCCCTAACTTTTCTCAGACAAATTTTACATTTTCTCGCAAAATTGGTATTCAAAAACCAGTATTTTAATTTTTAAATATTTTTAATATAGAAACTTTAATTAACGGGCTAAAACAATTTCAAATTTATTTACTTATTTTAACCAAAACAAGATTACTTTTGTAACATAAAATATGAATTTTCAATTCGAAAGGACGAATTTTAAACAATGCAATTAAATTTTCAACCAAAAAATTGACCTACAAAATAGTTTAATTTTCAATATACAAACATGAATTTTCAACCAATTGGTCGAATTTTTAATCCACAAGATTAAACTTCAATCCAAAACAGTTGAATTTGTCACTAAAATGATTAATCTTTAACCAAGAAAATCAATTTTAAGCAAAAGAGTTTAACTGTCAACCAGGTAGTTGAATTTTCAACAAAAATGATTTTTCAACTAAGAAGAATAATTTTCTACCAAATGGATGAATTTTCAACAAAATAAATGAAAAATTAACCAATTAGTTGAATTTTTTATGTAAAAATGTTCATTTTCAAACATAGAAAAGAATTTTCAAATAAAATGACGACTGCAAAGAAAAATTGCATTTTTAACAAAGTAGTGCAACTGTTAACCATATCGGATTAATTTTAAACAAAGCGACGAATGTTCTATAAAACAGTTGATTTTCAAACCGCAAATATTAATTTTCTACCAAGAAGACAAATTTCCAACAACATATTTTAATTTTCAACCAGAGAGATGAATTTTTAACTCAAATGATGAATTTTCAAAAACAAAATTATTTTTAACCAAGTGATTTAACCCAAAAGTTTAATTTTCCAATCAAAACCTCAAATTTTCAGCAAATAAAGAATTTTCAAGTAAATCAGTTTAATTTTCGACTAGAAAGGTTAGTTTTTTTACAAAACAAAAATCAATCGTATTCTGAACAAAATAGATCCATTTTATACTAAACAAATAAAAAGTCAACTAAAAAATATAAAGTTTCAACCAAAGAAATAAACTTTTGACTAAAATAATGAATCTTCAACCCAAAATTGGTATTAAAGTTACGAAACTTTCAACCCAAAAGTTGAATTTTCCAAACCAAAAGACGAATTTTTAACAAATAAAAATTTTCTTTTCATGCCAAAAGACGAATTTTCTGTAAAGCAGTTAAATTTTCAAAATAAAAATATGAATTTTTAACTAAGTAGTTGCATTTTTAACTAAAAAAAATAATTCAATTTGTACCAAAAAAGATAAATTGTTAAACCGAAGAAGAATTTTCAACTAATTTTCTACCAAAATAGTTGAATTTTCAACTAAAAAGGTTGGCCTTTTAAAAAAATTGTTGATTTTACAAGCAAATAATAAAATATTTAACTAAAAATGTAAACGCCAGGAGAAAGCAACTTAAAAAAAGAAATAGAAAAGGCAAATAAATTACTAACAAGAATATTATGTCAGGGTGGAGGGATTTTCCATTAAAAAACTTTTCCCGTTTTCGCGGCCATTTTTTCATTTCTCCTAACCATTAATATTCAAAGACCAAAATGTTAATCTTGTAACATTTTTACATAGTATCTTTTAGAAACGATATAAAAACAATTTCAAGCTAAAATTAAAAAATCTTTCAATGGGTTATCCTTGACAGGTATTTAAAGTTCCTCTTATAGATAAATTCCCTGACTTTTGCAGGATTTATTTAAAAAAAACCCTGACTTTCCCTGACCTACGGTCAACCTTAAATTATCAAATGCTTCTTTCTGGAAAGCAATAATCTTCAGATGATAAAACTAGACAAATTTTCTTTTTACTGAGCAGTAAAATGTAGCTGTAAATATTTTTTTCTCGATTTGTGGTGAAAACCAGTCTTTAATTGTGAAAAAATTCCGCTCTAGCTCCGCAGGGATTCGAATCTAGGTACATACTTTATAGATTGCCGTCCTAGTGCTCTAAAGACTAATCCACTAAGCTACAGAGGATAATTGATTTTGCTGTAAGAATTTTGAGGATTTTTCTTTTAAATTGTGTTACAGTCAAGCTTAACATAACAGTTTTTTAAACAGTTCGTTTTAATTCTAATCGCAAATGAATAAAGATGCTTGTGGAACTTTTGAGGGATAATAATGTTGGGCATTCATGTTAGTCGAAACCACCGGCGTCTGTGAGTCGAGTTAAAACTGTGGGCCATTGTTAAGCCGGGAATAGATTTGGATCTGGTTGCAGCGTCGAGACGTCGACTTGTCAGTGACTCTCAATCTTATTAGAGTGTCACAATAAAATCCACTTTTATTTATTTAAAACCCCAGATTTGGTTGATTTTCCGTTTATTTTACACCACCAACTGCTATCTCTCTTCAAAATGTTGTTTGATCAAAACGTATTAAAAGAAGATTTATCGTATGGTTGATACAAAATCCCAATTTCAAAATAACTCGACTTTTTCCTGACCAATTTTTTATTTTCTCTGACCATTCTAATTTTTTCGCTTAGATATCAAAACAATCTTACACCCAGACGATCAATAATATTAATGCAAAAAGAATGGTTTCCTCTCTCTAAATTAATAGTTTAAGCTCACATGATGACTTTGTGAGGCTCTTCACTTGGGGTGATGGCTAGAGAGATTGATCAGCAACCTGGTTCGGAAGTTTGTTGCGGAATGAGCGTGTTATTTAATATGTAATTTAATATAATTAATATAATAATATAATAATTAATAAATATAATATAAATAATAAATTTTACAAATTTTAATAACATTTTATAAAATATAAAATAAATAATAAAGCAAAAAATCTCAGCCTGCAAAAAAGTGGAGTTAACAATCCAAAAATATGAATTTTTAACAGAAAAGTTGAATTATTCAACAACAAAAATAGAATTTTTTACTAAAATAATTGGATTTAGAAATAAAGAAGACATAAAAAAGGCAGATAATTGAATTTTCAACCAAAAAAAAAATTTGTAACTAAATAGATGAAGTATTAACTAAGTAGATTACTTTTCTACCAAAAAGACGTGTTTTCGACCAAATAAATGAACTTACATCTAAAACAGATCAATTTTGAGCTTAAAAAAAAGTTAAATCAACAATGAAAAATTAATTTTGACTAAAAAACTGCATTCTTAAACCAGACAAATGAATTTCCAACCAAGAAGATTATATTTTAATCAAAAAAGTTAGGAATACTTTAATTTTCAATAAAATACACGAATTTTCAACGAAATCTTTGAATTTAAGGAATTTGGAACCAAGGAAATGAATTCTATAGCAAAGAAAATAATTCTCAACAAACTAATTCAATTTTTAACAAGAAAATATGTTTTTCAACTAAAATGAGGAATCATCAACCAGAAAATTTAATTTTGAACAAAAAATATGAATTATCTACCAAAATAATTGTCAATCCAAAAAAGACAAGTGTCAAACAAAACCCATGAATTTTTAACTAAAAGAGATATATTTGAAGCAAAGATTGAATAGTTACATTTTCAGTAACAAAGTAAATTTTTAACTAAACAGATTAGATTCGTGTCAAAAAAGATGAATTTTACATAAAAATAAAAAACTTAAATATTCTGTTAATGAAATTAACTTTTAACGAACTAGTAAAATTCGCGACCAAAAAATAAGTTTGTAACCAAAAAAATGAAGTATTCACTAAAGAAATTACCTTTCTACCAAAAACGAAAAATTTCGACAAAATATTTGAACTTTAATCTAAAACTAACAAATTTTCAACTTAAAAAAGAATAGTTAAGTTATCAGCAAAAAACGGATTTTCAACCAAAAAGACGAATTCTCAACAAGAAATGCAATAGTTGATATTTCAACAAATAATACTTTTTTAGTTGAATTAAAATAAGAAATAGTTGATTCCTCAATCAAAGAAGATTAATTTTCAACCAAACAGTTGTGATATTTGAGCGTTCAACAAAATAAATGATTTTTTAACTAAAAAAGATAAACTTACAAGTGAAAATTGAATAGTTACATTTTTAATTTTTTTTTAATTCTTCCAAAAAAGAATTAAATTTCCAACACAGAAGATTAAATTTCTATCAAGAAAAAAAAATGTTGAATAAAAAATGGAAAAATTAAATTTTCGCAAAAAAAAAAAAAATTAACAAAATAATTACGTTTTAAAATAAATAGATACATTTTTAACGAAAACGATGACGTTTCAACTAATATTCCCTGACATATCCTAACATTCTCTGACTTTCCATGACTATTTGGAATTCCCTGACCTGTAACAAGCTTGGTTGTCGGTATCGTTTACGAACGTAACAGGTCTTTAAAATTTATGAGTGCAAGAGCACACATTTTTTTAAAGCTTTTTAATCTTTTATAGTCTCCTAAAATTAGTAATAAACCTAAATTTTAGATTTACAGAGCATGAAAAGTTGGACGATAATGCCGCGCCGGATGTAAAACGGTAATCCAGTGATTTACATAATTGGATAAGATTATCATGTCTCCTGGCAGGGTTGCAGAAGAGCCTGCATTTGATGTAACTTGTTTGGGTAAGCACAACTTTGTCAGGCCTGGAAGATACAATTATCGCAAATTCACCGTGAAACACAGGAAATGACCAAACGGCTTCAAAATAGAAAGACATCGTCTTTTTACCAAATATGGCAATAACAGACTATTTTCCGAACATTTCAAGTAGAAATATATTGTATTTACAACTAAAAAAGATGAATTTTCTACCAAAAGAGACGAATTTTTAACAAAAAGAGTTTAATTTTCAACAAATGAAGATTTTTCACATTAGAAAGAAAAAAAATTGATCCAATATGTTTGACTTTCAAGACAAAAGAAGAATTTTTAAAAATAGTTCATCAAACCTAAAAATATGAATTTTCAACCAAAAAAATTTCAGTTTAAAACAAACATTTGCATTATTAACCAAAGCAACCCCGCGAGCACGAAATTTAAGGACGTTTTTAGGACGTACGGTTTAAAAGACGTTTTTAGAGCGTTTTTCGTTATTTGGCCTCATTTTGGACGTTCTGAAAACGTCTCGGAACATTCGTGTCAACTGTGAATGAACCTTAAACGAAAATAATAAATTTTGAACAATTTGGTTCAACTTTTACCCAAGTAGCTAAATTTTCAAATTAGAAAAAAAATCTATTTTCAACTAAGAGTAAACAAAAAGATTTTTCAACAAAGATGTTAAACTTTCAACCAAAGAAAATAGATTTTTAACTGAAATAGTTAAAATACAGATAAAAAATAAACTTGCAATAAAATGGATGAATTTTCAACTACAATGAATCTTTGAAATGATTTTTAATCAAAATGATTCAACCTTTCAACCAAGTAATTGAATTTTTAACTAAATATTTGAACAATCAAGTAAAATGACGATATTTTATATAAATAAGTAGGATTTTCTACAGGTAGTTAAATTTTAAATTTAAAAATACGAATTTTCCACTAAAAATATTATATTTCGGCAAAAAAAGTTGAATTTTCTACTAAACAGTTAAATTTTTGAAACAAAAATATACGATTTTTCAAGAAAAAGTATATATTCAAACAAACATGAATTGTAAAAAAGGTCATTTTCAATAAAATAATTAAATTGTCAACTAAAAAGATGAATCTAAACCAAAAACTGCAATTTTATGCAAAGTAGTTTTAATCTAAAATAAAAAAGTTGGATTTTTGATCACTAATTTTTGGTTCAAAGTTGAACTACATTATTACCAATTCATTTTTTTTTAAATTCATTTTAGTTGGAAATTCATTTTTTTTTGTTAAAAACGTACTTATTTTATGGAAAATTCGAATTTTTAGGTTCAATTGGACAGTGTTTTATTTAGAATCATTTTTTTGATGAAATAACAACTAGAACCTTTTTCGTTCGGAATTCATCTTTTTTGTTAAGAATTTAATTGTTTTCTTTAGGACAATTCAACAATTTTATTAAAATTCCATTCTTTTTAGATAAAAATTCGTATTTTAGAACTGAAATTTAACTATTTTGGTTGAAATTTCAACAATTTGGTTAAAAATCAACTTCTTTGTTGAAAATTCATATATTTTCGAGTTTAAAATAAATCAAACTCGTTAGTGGAAAATGTATCTTATTCTTTGTGATTATAAATTCAGATCTTTTTTGTTTAAACACACATGTTGAAAGTTGCATTACTTTGTAAACAAAATTTTGTTGTTGAAGATCTATAATTTAGTTGAAAATTCATTCCTTTGGTACAAAATTCAACTTTTTTTGGTATAAACTTAATCATTTTTATAAAATCGTTAGCGATTTTATAGCTTTCAAAGATCAATTAAAAAAGAATCTCTCTCAAAGCACCTGCCTTGAAATGCCTTGAATTTCTGTTTATGATTCTTAAACAATAATTTAAATCTTGTAAATAAGGGGAAATGGGAAAATTGGATCAAAATTATCGATTTTTGGTGTTTTATGGGATATTTTTAATTTAAGGTGGGAGAAGAAAAAAAGGAAAAGGATAGAAAGGGAATGACCTGAAGTTCTGAACGTTCAAATGAACGAAATATTTTTAACATTTCTATTTTACCCATAAATATTGTTCCAACTGCAATTTAAATTATGCATTATAATTCTTTTTAATAAAAAATTATTTACGAGTTAAATTTAGAAATATTTAAGAACTTTTCCTGATTTACAAAGTCATCAGTAAAAAATTTCGTTCATTTGAACATTCAGAACTTCAGGTACATAGAAAGGGAACGGACTGTGATCCCTGCAATTAAGCAAAAAATAAACAAGAAAAAGCTAATATAAATCAGTTTCACTCTAGAAATATGTGACTTATCATTTTCGGCACGACACAGATTTCATTTTCCGAGGCGAAATTCAATGACCTGGAAAACAGTGAACCTTCATTACGTGCCAAGGACGAATTTAATGCAGGTAGGAAAAGTGACCGGAATCTCAATTCCAAGTTTTATCGACACTTGGTTCACGACAAACAAAGTTACCTTTACTTTTATTTTTATTTTATGTACGTATACGCACTGGTAACGGGATCTGGTTTTTGTGGTAACGATAGAAAGAATGCGGATTTGCCGTTTTTGAAACCGAGTTGCTTACCGCGCTGAAAAAAATGGATTATATAACGTTTATGATCTTAGATTTGGAATTTTTGACAACAATTCATAGATATTTATATTAGATAGATTATATCATTATACGATCATATTTTATGACCTGATGGTCGTAAAATTTACATATTAAAAATCAGGATTTTGAAAATTAACATCCATATCGGAGGGCTTAGTTCTTTACATCTATACTGCCGTGCAAACTAAAAACATACATAAGTGACATTGCCGCTTAAGTCGACTTTTTCATTACCAAGTTGACGAGAAGATCCCTAAGCGACAATGTCACTTGTGTATTTTTTTTAGTTTGTACGGCAGTATACATTGCCGTACCAAATTTAAAAATCCAAGACCATAATTGGTATAATACATTTTTCATAGTACGGGTTAACGTTAACATATGGTATACTGTGAAAGAAAAATAATAAATAAAATTTAAAAGGAAAAACAAAATGTAAATTTGATCACCGCACAGGACTATTTTAGGTGTGGACGCTTCTTCATCGAATGAGTACAACGGCATCGTCAATTTTGCCCTAATGGCTTTTTTATTAAGCCGAACGAACGCAAACCATGTGGAATGACTTCGATTTGAATTTGCGGCTAATAAAATGATCTCCCTTTGGTTCGAGGAAAAAATTTCACTGCATATCAATATTAATAAAGATAAGTCCAAAGGTTGATAACTTCGAATTTGTTGGACAGCGACTTACAATTAGTTTTGTAAAAAAAACACTTTATTTATTGCGATAAAGTAAAATAGTTAGAGCAAATAAAATAAAAGAAAAAAATATTCCTAATTGAGAAATTTAAGACTTTGTTCAAAAACTGAGCCCTTTTTAAATTAAAAAAATTCAAAACTTTTCTACTGAAACTCTTTAGAGTTTAGACTCTAAAGTTGGCCACGGTAACGTGACCTCCAACTAATTTTAGAGGCAGTTTTTGGCCTGTTTTGTCCTTCCTGTCCAGATGAAATAAGGTATCAAGTAGAAAATGTGGGTATTAAATACAAGGCACTAAGGAAGGTTTATCTATGGCTAAATGTTTATGATTACAAAAAAATTCCATTTTTTAACTATAAACCAACAGCAATACAAAAACCTTCCTTATAGTTCTTCTGTTAAGACCTAAATGAAATTCTACTTTCTCATAAACCATTTTATGTACCAAAATCAGAACACAAAAAGCTCACAAATAAAAATTAGATTTCCAATCACCTCCTTTCCGACTCATCGAAGACAAATATATAAAAAAAACAAGAGAGAAAAAAGCCTTTTATATTTAATTAATCTAATTTTAAATTCCTTTTCGGATCATAATATAATTGATCATAATTGATTAATCAACTTTTTGAGAGATTTTTGTGTTATTTTGGCATAATCGAAAAAAAGAGTTATAAAACAACATTCATTTGATGATAATGTGTATTTGAATTACTTACAATGTTCGAACTTCTAATATTGTTTTCGACAAAATGCAGGTTGATTTCGTTTTTATGATACCTTTCAATTGTTAATGAAAATTATTTAGAAAATTGTTTAATTAAAAAATAACAAAATAAAAATAATGGCATGCTTTCGTAAATTAAAATTGAATGAAAATTACAACGTTTGCCTACAGCGAAAGAAAAAACGCAAATAGCTACATTTAAATAAACAATTGGTACTTCTATTATTTTTTTTAATTTGCGATTAGGTATCTCTTCTCAAATTTGATGCAACGCTAAATTGGCTTTTTTGTAAATTTTATAAATCAAGTTAAAGATTAGGTAATTTTAAACTTGACTGTACGCCTAGAACACCCTTAAGAAAAATTGGTCTTAATTTAAGACCTCATCATCTGAATTTTAGAATAGAGTTTAAATTGAGATAAATTGTACTTAAATTGAAATCATTTTGAGTACTTGTTTTTTACTGTATTGATGAATTCACTTAAAATATTACAATTTTTAACGAATTTAGAATTACGAACTGTCTATCGTTAAGTAATTTTTCATACGACAAATGTTCAGCCTTATGAAAAATTTCACTAAACACTTTTACAATTAGCTCAGGGCTAATTATATGGAAAATTCCGTAAAACTAGTAAATGCCTTCAAATTATTCAAATTTAAAGTCTTTTATTCAATAATTGTTCAATTTAAAATCCTGGAGTTTATTATTGAAAGTCATTCATTAATTTATAGTTACAAATATCGACTTGAAACACTTTTCTGTTAAAATTGTTCCATTTTGAAGGTTTTTAATGTTTGATTGTCCAAGCCTTCAACATTTAAAAATTCTGTAATTTGAAAATCCCAAAAGTATCGATTAAAGGGTTTTCTAATAAAAAAATATGAAAAATTCACGGTTTGATCATAACTATTTCAGAACTACAGAGTTTAAATGAAGTTAAAGGCAAATTTGTTCAAGTCAAGAAACCTCTTAATTTAACTAACAATATCAAATAATGTAAATAACAATAATAATATTTTCAAACTGCAAAGTTTAAAGGAAATTTTAAGCAAAATTTGTTTAAAGTCAAGAAAACTCTTAATTTAACCAACAAATTAACCAACTTTTTAAAATAATAATAATTTTTCTAAACTGAGAAGTTTAAAGGAAGTTTCAATGCAAGTTTTTCCAACGTCAAGAAACCTCTTAACTTAATCAACAATATCCTATCATCTAAACTAATAATAATAATATTTTCAAACTGCAAAGTTTATAGGAAGATTCAAGACAAGCTTGTTTAAAGTCAAGAAACCTCTTAACTTAACCAAAAAATGAATCAACTCATCTAAAATAATAATAATAATTTTAAAAAACTGCAAAGTTTGATAAAGGCCAGGAAACCTCTTAACTTATCCAACTCATATTAAACAATAATAATAATAGCATTTCTAAACTGCAAAATTTAAAGAAAGTTTCAAGGCAAGTTTTTCAAAGTCAAGAAACCTCTTAACTTGGACAACAAATTAACCAACTCTTCTAAAATAGTAATAATAATTTTTTCAAACTGCAAAGTTTGAAAGAAGTTTAAGGCAAGTTTGTTCAAAGTCAAGAAAACTCTTAAATTAACCAACAAACTAACCAAAAAGTTAACCGGAAAATTAACCAACTCATCTGAAATAATATTTTTTCCAAACTGCAAAGTTTAAAGGCAATTTAAGGCAAGTTTGATCAAAGTGAAGAAACCTCTTAACTTAATTAACGCATATGAAACAATTATAATAACAATAATAATATTTCTAAACTGCAAAGTTTAAAGGAAGTTTCAAGGCAAGTTTTTTCAAAATCAAGAAACCTTTTAACTGAACCCACAAATTAACCAATCATCTAAAATAATAATAATGTTTCCAAACTGTTATCAGATGAAAGGAAGTTTCAAGGTAAGTTTTCTCAAAGTCAAGAAACCCTTAATTTAAACAAAAATATCCTTTCATTTAAAATGATAAGAATATATAAAAATGCAAAAGTTAAAGGAAGTTTCAAGGCAGGTTTGTTTAAAGTCAAGAAAACTCTTAACATAACCAACAAATTAAACAAATCATCTAAAATAATAATAATTTTTCCAAACTGCAAAGTTTAAAGCAAGTTTCAAGGGAGATTCGTTGAAAGTAACAAAACTTCTTAATTTAACCAACAATATCCTGGCATATAAAATAATAATAATAATAATAATAATAATAATTCACACTCGGGCTTCACTCGGACTTCACCTCAGAGGTCCGGGGTTCGATCCCTGAGCCGGTACCTCTAGAAATTTTTCAATGTACCTTTACCGAGGTTCTGTTGGTTCGGAACCCACCGTAAGCTGTAAGTCCCCCCATCGTGTACTTGACTGCAACCCAGTCCGTCAATGATGGGGTAAAAACTAGGCTTTATCCAATATGTCTGGGCAGACTGCTCTCATCAGATCACTTGATTGCATTATAAAAATGCGTCCGTGACTGATGATATATACCGGGACAGCTCCGTGCAAAAATGATCAAATAAAAAATCCAACTCTAACCAAAAATGCCTTCGACATGTTGGGCAGTATAAGCCTGTGACAACATTTCGACACAGAAATGTTTTTTATAATAATAATAATAATGCAGTATTCCCGAAGCGTAAATTAATTTCTTGGAGTATTGATGTGACTCCCATAGGAAGCTTTACTTTTAGCCTACAGCCCTCATTTCGTAGGTGTTATCCCGAGAACCATATGGTACGTATGGCACGTGTGGGGAGGAAAAATGTTTGTGACATTATCCTGCAGTACCGGAAGTGGTTGGTTCAATGAGCCACAACACAATGGGTGCGTTCCGAGGGTGACTTTGAACCACTTTGAACTCAACTTTCAAATAACGTCACAATAATAATAAAAATCTCTACATTAAGCCTTTTGATCGAAGCAAAACAAAGTACAGCTGGCTTCTACTTCAATTTGTATTTGCAATCAAAACAAAAAATAATAAATTATGTACGCCCGAATTCCCTATTATTCGACGTACGATAAAAGCAAGCTATGCTGCACGTGTGGGGAAAACCGGTTCACCCACAACTTTATATTTTATCATTAATTATCTCTTTCTCTGAATAACAAATTTTAAGATGGCAATTGCATCTTATTTTACAAAGGTTAAACTTCATTTTTAATTTTTAAGTGCAGTTTCGTTAGTTATAACGAATAACAAGGGCATTCGTATATTTTTTTCAGTTTTTGGGATTTGGTTAGGATGTGTAAAACCTCGTGAAAAACGTGTCTTGCAGAGGTTTGTGCAAATTTGTTCAGTGGATTATTATTTTCTGGTACCGGAACAAGGTTCATGAACATTTTCACATGAATATAATAAACTTTTCTTCTTGCAGAATGATTTTTGTAAGACTTTTCAATTTTTGTGGGGGAAATCTGCTCATAGTATTTTATTATAAGCAAAATAAAAAATGGTTTCCCTTGATATTCATTCCACTCAAGAGGTCTAAAATATCTTTCACAGCGGTCAAAAAGCAGAAAATCTACAATGAATTTTTCATTTTCCTTGAATGTTATAAATTCTTCTTTGAGGTATAAAAACAACCTTATGCCTAGGAGACTAATAATTTTAATGCAAAAAAAGGTTTATTTTTAGACTGATTTTTAACACTTTGAGTAACAACAGTAATACATAATTTTATAAGGGATCATCCATTAATTAAGTAGGGCGTAAGACATACATAAACTACATTAATTTTCAGTACAGTTAGGTTTTCAACTGAAAAAAATCAATTTTGAACAAAAATCGAAGAATTGAATTTTCAATTGAGACCGATAATTTTTAACGAAGAAGAAAAGGAATGTTTAAGGGAATAGTTAAATTTTTAATTTAAGTGATAAATCTCCAAAACAAAAACTAAATACTAAAAAACATGTAATAGTTAATAATTCCGCCAAGAAATATTATAATTTTCAATAAAAAGACTCTTGAATTAATCAAAAACAAAAATTTGCAACAGAGTAGTTGAATCCACAACTAAAAGAGACTAATCTTTCACCAAGAAAAAAGGAATGTTTAACAAAACAGTTAAATTTTCAACGAAAGTGATGAATCTTCCATAAAAAAAAAATACTAAAAAGAATGTAATAATTGATAATGCAACCAAGAAATATTTAAATTTTTAAATGAAAAATAGTTAAATTAACAAAAACAAAATTTCAACAAATTGAATTAATCCTCAACGAAACCGACTAATTTTAAAAACAGAAAAGAGGAATTTTCAACAAAAAAAGTTGAACTGTCAACAAATAAAGATTTTTGAGTCAATAAAGGAAAAAGAATTTAATCCAAAATGCTGAAATTTCGAGCGAGAAAGCAAAAATGGAACAGTTACATTTTCAGATTATAAAATTCATTAAAAATTTTTAAAACTAATTAACAACAACATAGTTACATTTTAAACCAAACGAATGAATTTTCAACAAAATGATGTATATGCAACTCAAAAGATGAATTGTCTACCAAACATACAAATTTTCAATAGAATATATCAATGTTCAACTAAAACGGACAAATTTTGAACAAAGTCAAATTTTTAGTGAAAAGATCAATTTTCAAAAAAAAAACAAAATGCATTTTTAACCAACCAATCGAATTTTCAAACCAAAAGATAAAATTTCTACCAACGAAGTTAAATTTTCCACCAAGAATTTAGTTAAAGTTTTATTTCAAGAAATAAATTTTTAACTAAAATTATGAACCTGGAAAAAATGAATTATTAACCAAATAGTTGAATTTATACCGAAAAGATTCATTTTCTACCAAAAAAATTTCAACAAAACACACGAATTTTCAACTAAAAAGGTTAAATATTAAAAAAAAAAAACGATTTTTTTCCGAAAAGACGAAAGAAAAAGATTTAAAATAGATAAATTTTCAACTTAAAATAAAATGATTACATTTCATTTTCAACCAAGCAGAAGGATTTTCCATGGAGAAGATAAATTTTCAACCAAACATGAAACATTTCAATTTTTAGTTGAAAAAAAAAATTAATAAAATTTTTAAATCTTGAAAAAAAACTTTCAACGAAAACGATCAGTCATCAACCCAAAAAATTAATTTTTAATAAAGTAGTTCCATTTTCAACTAATCAGTTAAATTTAAAAACAAAAAGATGAATTCTCAACGAAAAATGTAACAGTTGATATTTCCAATAAAAAAGATAGTAAGTTTAAACCGAAAATAGTTGATTTCAACAAAAAAAGACGATTTTTTAACAAAACAGTTGTGATTTTGAGGCACAAACAATCAGAAAAAATTGTTGACGTTTCAAGAAAATAATCAAATTAACGTCAATTTCTATGTATCGAAAATTCAGTGACTCTTTCAGGTTTTCCCTGACATTCCCTGATTTTCCCTGAATAGTTTTGAATTGACATTGTCATGAGTTTTAGTAACTCTTTTTCCGTAAAATTTTCTCTCAAAGCACTTTCTTTTACTTTATTTTTAAAAGAATGAGCGACTTAGCTTATTACCTGTGGGGTAAAATCGCTCACACTAGAAGGGATGGTAAATAGTTGTTCATGAACGAAGCGTATGTTTGCGTGCTTTATACTTTGTAGTACGAAATACAGTGAGATATGATATATTTAAAGCATTAATTTAAATTGCTTCCTGCTCTTTAATATTAAAAAATCAAAGCAAAAGAGTCGCTTATCCTCATTTGACGGTACCGTGGGTGGAATAACAAATTTTGCATAAACAACTATTGACCTTGTGAATAAATCTTTTTCTCAAGTCGACTCTGGGATCGGAAGATGCTCATGCGGTTTCAGGTCCGCGTGAATAAAAAAAGGGGTTTAATAAAAAGCACTCCTTTACAGACGGTCGAACCCGTTACGGATATAGCTGTTCCTTCTTCGACAGAGATGGAGAATCTTTAAAAAAAGATAGGAAAAAAATCGGGGGAGGAGATACATTTGAGATGGAGGAACAGGAGGACGGTATTTTTGAAGCATGCTCGAGGAAAACATATGTCTCCGCATGAGAAATGGCCCAAAATGTTGAACTTCGTAAACTGATAATATTTTTGTTGACAATGGCAAAATGTAATTTTCCTTCGTTTGTTTTATCCTTTTTATTGTGTTAAAGGCTTTATGTGGTTTTAAAGGAAATATGACTAACAAGTTGGAGAATAAAATAATGTTAATTGTTAGACCGAACTATATTCATATTAATTTAATTTAAACAACAATTTATAAGTTTGGCTCAAAAATACAGACTTCACGGTCCAAAATGCTCTCGAAACAGGGAAAATAGCATAATTTTTCACGAAAATAGAAGAATAATAGAGGAATACATTTTTTCAAATAAAATTCATGTTGGTAAGATATTGAATTCAATTTTAAAACGCTTTAACTTCCTATATGATTTGAGGTTTAAATGTATTGCATTTATTTTCAGTTAAACAAAACTAAGTTGCCAAACAAACAAAAAATATAATCTTTTACAAAACGATTCAATTTTCAAAAAAAAAAGTTGAATTTTTAAACAAAAAAAGAATTTTCTGCAAAAAATTGAATTTTTGACTCGAAAATGGCAATCTTCATCGAAAAAGTTTATTTTAAATAAAATAGTTGATTTTTTCACAACATTGTTAAAATTTAAACTAAAAAGCGAATTTTCTATAAAATATTTAATTTTTCAACCGAAAAAGGCGAATTTTCAAAACAGTAGTTTAAATTTCAAACCCAAATAGTTGAATGTTTAATAATTAAAAAAAAAACAATCTTCAACCCGAAAATATGAACTTTCAACAAAAATGTTTATTTTCAAACAAATGGTTGAAGTTTTAACCAAGTAGTTGAATTTTCACCAAAAAAATTGTTGACTTTTGAACCCAAAAAGACTAATTTTTAACCAATACGGAAGACATTTTAACAAAATTGTCAAGTTCTCCACAAAATAATCACATTTTCAAACAAACAATCTAACCAAAAATGATAAATTGTCAATCCGATTGTTAATAAAAATTGTTGATAAAATTGTTAATAAAATTGTTAATATTCTTTAAACCGAAAAGATATATTTGTAACAAAACAGTTAATTTTCAATAAGGAATGATTACTTTTCTACAAAAAAAAATGAATACTAATTCCAAAAGGACGAACCTCCTATCTAAAAAAACGAATTTTTAACAAAGCAATTGAATTTTCAATGAAACAGATAACTTTTTAACAAAATAATGATATTTATAAATATAAAGTTGCATTTTTAAACAAATAGTTGAATTTTGAAACAACAAAATTAATTTTCAACCAAATAGTCGAATTTTCAAATAAAAAAGATTGATATTTAACCGAAACAGTTGCACTTTGAACCATATATTTGAAGTTTCAATCCAAAAGACAGTTTATTATTAACCAAGAATGATGAATTTTCAACCAAAAAGATGACATTCCTGTAAAAAATACCAAATTTTCAATAAAAAATGATGAATTTTTAACCAAAGAGATTATTTTCAATCAAGACAGATTAATTTTTAATCAAAAATGAGGAATTTTCCAACAAAAGAGATGAGTGTTCAACAAAACAGATGAATTTTTAAATAAAAAAAGTTGGTCTTTTTTATTGGGTTCTAATTAAGTTTCGATTTATTCGAAAAAATGAGTAAAAGGGAAGTTTTGTTGAAAACAGGGGGAACAATGGGGAATTTAAAAAAAGGAGGAAAAGAGTGTGAAGTCTGAAAATTAAATCGCCATGCTTTTAAAGGCGTGTAGATTGAAGTAAATGTTGAAATCATAAAATTCTTGTTTATGGATTGAGATAATTTTTTATTAATCTATCGATAGCCTATTTCAAAATACCAATGATGGATTAGTAGGCGGTCGATGCGTTATGCGCGGGCGAAGTTGTTTTCTTTTAGCGAAAGTCTCAGGATTATTTCTCAAGAATAAATTATTTTGCAAGGCTGTGCTTATGAAAAATGCAGATGCTAATTAAAATGAATGCCTTATTTTATAACAAAATCCACCCATCCATACACCCCTCATGTTAAGAAATAATTTACTAAAATATTACAACACTTTTGTGATTTATAATCCCTCTAAAACTTCATATTCGAGATTACGAGTTTAAAATTATGAGTTAGACACTGGTTGGAAAATTTGAAATGAGTCAGGAATTTGAGTTACTGACTCTGGGAGGTCGTTTTACCCGAACGTAAAAAAGCAACCTCCACCAGCATCAATATTTGAAGAAGAAACATTTTCTCAGTAAGTTCCTTACTTACAGAAGATAATTGAGAGTAGAATTTTATGTTCCTTTCTTGGGATTATTAATATTATGATATGGGATAAGCAGACTTCACAGTCCAAAATAGTCTCGAAACAGGGGAAATAGGGTAATTTTTCACGAAAATAGGGGCAAATAGGAGAATAAATTCTTTTAATAAAATACAAAATACAAAAGACGAGTTTTCAACAAAGGAGTTGAATTTTCCACTAAGAAAGATTTTTCAGTCAAAAAAGAATTAAATTCTATTACATTGTTAAATGTTTAAGCCGACAGGACGAATTTTCTAAAAAAAAAAAATGTTGACTTTTTAGCCTGAAAATATCGATTTTCATCAAAAAAGTTAATTTTCTACTAAACAGGCGAATTTTCTACCAAAATATGTAATTGAATTTTTGACCCATAATGATGAATTTTCGACTAATGAATATCAATTTTCAACCACAATCAGAATAGTTAAATTTTCAGTTAAAAAATTAATTTGAAAATTAAAATAAACCATTTTTCAAGAAATGCATGAATTTTGAAGCAAACCATTTATTTTTCAACTAAAAAATATCAATTTTCAACCCAACATTTGTAACCAAAAGAAATTAAATTTCGACCATATGAGATGATTTTTCAGACAAAGATGATTCTTCAACCCGAAAAAAGTGAATTTTTAACCAAACATTTCAACCAGTAAAGATCTAACAAAAAATATAATATTTGACACTTCAACAATTGAATTCAACCCGAAAATATGAATTCGCAATTATTTTCATTTTAAATCAAATACAGTTGCATTGATCCAAAAAGGACGAAATTTCAACAAAATAGTTTAATTCTTTACCAGAACAAATTAACTTTGCAAAATGAATTTGCAAACTCAAAAGACGAAATTTCAAAAAAGGAATTTTAAGAAAGAGGTATCTTTAACAAAGAACTTAACCTCTCAGTTTAGAAGATTAATTTTTTTATAGGACAAAAAAAACGAATTTCTAACAAAATACATAAATTTTGAACCAAACAGTAGATTTTCCAACTAAAGAATATCAATTTTCAACCCAAATTGTTTGACCAAAAGAAATTAAATTTCTACCATATGAGATGACTTTTCAATCTTCGAATTGAAAAAATGAATTTTTAATAAAATATTTCTGACAATTAAGATGTAATAAAACAATGTAATATTTGATAGTTCAACCAAAAAGAGAGGAAAAGAATGTCAACAAAGCTTAATAAAATTTGTTGCATAGTAATTCAGCTTTTATCCAAGTAATTAATCGAAACTTCAACCAGGAAAGGTAACTTTTTAAGAAAAAAGTTGAATTTTCAACAATATAATCAAATTTTCAATAAAATCATCAAATTTTCAACAAAATCATCAAATTTTCAACAAAATCATCAAATTTTCAACAAAAGTCATTAATTATGAAAGAGAAATTTGATAGCAGAGTATAGAATAATTTCTAAACAGGCCGTTGAATTTTTAACCGAAAAGGTGAAGTTTCTACGGAAAAATGAATTTTCAAATCAAAAAGTTGAATGTTCGGGGAAAATAATTTGTTAGTCACGAAAGAAAAAAAATGTCACTAAGTGGTTGAATTTCAAGCCAAAAAGACGAATTTTCAACAAAAAAGTTGAATTTTCGATAAAAAAATATGACTTTTTGAAAAAATTAGTATGATTTTCGACAAAATAATTAAATTGTCAAGCAAAAATAGTCGATTTTTAACCACAAAAGAGGGGGGGGGGGCGGTAGGGCAAAGAGAGTGAAGTCTGCATAAATTATATTTCATGGACGAGTCATATCGTTGGGTCAGAATTGTCGGGTCGCCTACATTATAATGTGACAGCCCACGTATGGCACGAGCTTTTGCACTTTGCAGATGATCATTGGGATTAAAGTTATCGCTCTTGACCCGCGGTTCTAAACGCTATCGAGGCCATATTTCTATGCTAAGTGCTGCTTAATTGAGATTTCTTTCGATCATCGACTCTTGGGACCTCGAGACCCTGTGATTATTATGGGAGTACATGTAAAAAGATTATAATCTGGGTTAACGTGTAATTAACTTGAATTTTCTTGGGACCAATTTAATTTTACGTTATCCATTTTAGAGAACACTTTAAAAAAAATGTAATTAAACCAATTTCAAAGCCTTTATCAAATTAAATAATAATTAATATAACAAGCTGATCCCGTATTTACTCAAATCATGTTCCAACACCAAAAATGATATTTAGTAAAGGCAAACGAAAAAAAATGTAGCGCATATTACTAAATAATAGGGTGATTTATCACGGAAATAGTGGAATAAATGATCTTAAATAATATTTGGATGTTTATGTTGAAATTGGCTTTAATTCAAATATTAGGTTAACTGAGGGTCGAGACAACTCCTTTCTTAAACATTATCTTAAATAATATTAATTGGCAGGCACCATATTTTGTTTTAAATTATTAAATGTTCAACAAAACAATTGAATTTTGAACTTAAAAAGGTGAATTTTCAACAGGATTGGCGAATTTTCAAAAGAGAAAAAAAGATTAAACTTCAACAGGTTGGAAGAGTTTTTCCTAAAAAGTTATTTTCATTATTTTCAAGCAAATAGTTGAATTTCAAACTAAAAATGTGAATGTTTGAGAAGACAGTTGAGTTTTTAATAAAAAAATTCAATTTTAAAAGAAAAAGATAAGTACTTGAGAAAATTAGTCGAATTTTCACACGCAAAATACGAATTTTCAGCCAAAAGAGGTTAAGATTAAGTGTCAACCAAAAGACGAATTTTCAATCACCTAATAAAATGATTTTTTAACGAAGTAGTTCAACCTTCAAACAAATATTTGAATTTTCAATCATACAATATGACTTTTAACAAAATAGTTGAATTCTCAACAACAAAAATCAATTAAATTAATAACGAAGTAGAATTTTTAACTAAAAGACATGAATTCTGAACCAAAAATATAATAGTAGACGCTTCAATTTAAAAAATTAGTTTTCAATAAAAAATAGTTGCATTTTCGGGGAAAATTCTTGAAAACAGGGAAGTAAAGAGAAATTATTTTTAGAAAAGGGTAAAAGAGGGGAATAGAGGAAAGAGAAGCAAGTCCCTATCATAATAAGAAAAGAATCCTAATTGAAAAAAAGACTAATAAATAAAATTGAATGAATCATTGTGCAATTCAAAATGAGAAATTGGACAACTGATTTTTTGTTTAATGTACCATCAACAGTGATATCGATTGGCGAGTCTCGTTCGATGTTTGCGGACCCCCTGTGGTTTCTTATAAATGGAACTCATTTATAAATCAGAGGTTGGTCAAATTGTATGGTAATTAAAAATCAGCCTGTTCTATGATTGTACGAGTACTTTTGTTAAATCATTATTTAAGGATGGTTTCCAATTTACATTTCCTAACATTTTAAGGCAATATCTCCTATCATTTATGTTCTTTGAAATCTTAAATAAGATAAGAAAAAGACACAAAGGTGGGTCAGAACAGAGCTTATCCTCACACATACAATTTCTGAACTTCTTTAAAAACGAGTTTAAAAATTGTAGAACAGTTGAAGTCTCATCAAATGAATTTGTGAAAAACAAAAAAGACTTGCAACTTTTTTGTTTCTTTGGAAGATAATGGCTGAAAATAATTCAAAATTTAAAATAATAAGTCAGAGTCAGAGAATTCAGTTCTGTCTTCAGTCGTGAATTGCCATTGGCTGAACTGGAAATAAGACATGAAATGGATGCAATTCTATACCTCTTCACTGAGACGTGAAACGGTCAGCTTCTACCATTTCACGGAAAGAAGCTTACAATGAGCAAATATAGTACAATGCCCTTTCGAAAGCCGGATTATTTCTCTTTCAACAAGATTTCAAGAGATTTCAAGCATACTGTGATTTTAATTCTGAAAGACAGGAACCGTCTGGATAAACTAAATTTATTATTTTCTCCTATTCTCTAGTTTTAATGCGCAGAAAGGTTTTTCAAAATTTGTTTTCAATCCAAATATTTCTTCGAAAAAATTGATTTTAACAAAAAAAAAAGGGTAAATTTTTGCGTTTAAAAATAACAGCGTATATTGAAGAAAATAATAATGTATTTCGTAGTATTCAGTGCCTAAAATTATATACAATAAAAGCAAGGACTATATTTTTTATAATTGACGAAAATAATGAATTGAATTAATATATAATATTTTTCTTTAATATAAAGATATTTATGGTTTCTAAAATTTATTTGGAAAATATGATTTTCTCACAATAAAATATAAGAATTCATTTAAGTTTAGAAATCTAAAGCTCTTAGAAATATTATTTAGATTACGAAAAAAGCTTCACATAAGAGAATCAATATTTTTAATTACTTAAAGATTTAATTAATTATTTATTTTTAAAAATCTATGATAATTTATCCAGTAATTTGAATTTTTTAGAAGTTAATCAACTTTATAGGTTAATTTAAATATCGAAAACGTCGTTTTTAATTATAATCAACTTAATAAAAAAACACACATTTTTCATAGCTAAGGCAACGCCACAAGTTTCCAGATATTTTTAACAATTTGGCTTTTTATACGGCTAGGCAAATATACAATTAAAAAAAATTGGCATTAAAAAAATTTATCTTAACTAAATTGGATTGCTTGGATTCTTTGTCAATGTTTCTGGAACTGAACACATTACCTTTTTTTTATTTAAAATTTCGGGACACCTTTGTTTCACTGATTATTATTATTATTGAATATATTATTTAGAACACCTTACCTTTCTCATCAACTTGAAGGTTGTAGACTTTTTATTTTGAACGACAAAAAAAACGACAACTTCGTCCAATCATGAAAACTGGTTTCCTGACAACAGTAGTTTTGAGAAAGCACTGGTTTCAAGATGATATTAATTTAAAATGGCGCCATGTACTTCTTAATAGTTGCAAAATAAAATAATATTGTATTTATAAAAAAATCGTTCTACGAACAAAAATATCTCGATAAAGATGAGATCTATTTTGTCTCTTTCGCTACACTGTTGAATCAATCATGTTCGATTTTCTGTTTCCTATGTTTTTTGCGCTTTATTATCGATCATTTGCTTTTGCTTTTTTCTTTGTATCTTAATTTCTATAATGCTACTGATAATTTATTCATTAGTTTCCGCGAGTTTCTCATAATTCTTGAAAAATTATTCGCAGCTTCAAAACAAAGGATCCCTAGAACTGTTTTCAATTTTATAGAGCTTGATCAGAAAGAGTCCAGTAATATTGGTTCATTTGAAGATTATATTCACCCTACCAAAAAATACAAATTTCACTATAAGTTTCCGGAACATAATTTTCCGATTCAACGCCACAATATATAAAATCCCATACAATATTTCTATTATCTTTTTCTTTGTTTGGGGAAGGACCAGCTTTGCCAAACAACTGCTCTCTCTATTAGGAAGCCTCCAAATGCATTTGAGTTTCACCAGATGAACAAACATTAGTCGCTCGCCATCCGTCGAAATATAAAAGAGCTTATGATAATAATTCTTCTCTCGAAAACGATTCTAGTCACAGCGGGTCGAAAATTGTTGCGGATGTTCTGCACCCGGAACTACGCAAAAGGAGCCCCGGTGTTTTGTAGTATTGACTACTGAGGATGTCAAAAGGGCACTCGAAATCCACCAAATGACAAACGAATTCTCCGAATCTTTAGACTGCTTGAACCGTGAAGGATTTCTCCGCTGTTGAAAATTTCATGCTGGGTTTTCGAGGGCTTGGAAGAAATGCAAGAGGCTGGTACGATGTTCAAGTATTCTTATGATGGTGCTCGAATTACTGCTAAATTGTAGTGCGATTAAACTATCAGCCTGACAATGGATCACTTTGTGTAAAATGCAAAAGTACCGATGGTGGTGAGTTTGAAACTTCTATGTACATAAGTACATCGAAGCGACGCGGACGCGACGTCTCGAACCATACCACGGAAACTTCCGTCGATGGCCTTTTTCGATGCCGCGGGCACTTTTTCCTCGCTTCTTTTTCAAACCAACATGAATCACCTCGATAGAGTTAAACTTGGCGCTAAAGTCAGTTAGCGGTTAATAAATCTGGTCGAGAAAATCACGGAAGGAATTTAATTAAAATTTCTGCAGTTTCTAAATCTGAATTAGTAGAAATATGAAATATGCTTGAAGTACTGAACATTCAAATGAAGGAACTTTTTTACTGATAGCTTTTTAAAATAGAAACAGTTCAAAAGTTGTGTTTCAAAATATTTTAATGATTTCAAACGATTTCAAGAGATTTCTAATAATTGTAAAAGATTAAAAAGATTTCTGATTTGGAACAGGGAATTTTAGAAAAGAATTACAACTCTCAGATTTATCAGTAGGAACACAACAATTTGCTTTATCAACTCAAATTTCGAGCAACAAAATTCACAGTTTTCGGACATCCCGGTCAGGTAGAGACCATGAATAAGTTTTGAAAATTAATACAAATTCAATTCACGACGCGAAAATGTGTAATCCAAAGCAGAATATAGTAAATAAATATTGATTCAGATTATTCAAGAATATGCACTCTATAGCTTTAGAGCCGGCGAAATAAAAACTGACCCACTTTCAAAATTCAACCTTCAAAATTTAAAAACCAAACTCTTAAACTTATAAAGAAACAGAAGTGTTGTATTTTTAGATTTCAGAAGATAAACTGGCCACAAAAGGACCACCTGGAATGTTCTATCTTTGACCAGGTAGTCTACCTGCCCGTCACCTGTAGAAAATATTCTTATTTTGCAAGGTTTCGAAAATCCAGACCTCTTCACACATAAAAGAAAAGCGCTGAAGTTTATTATCCTGACGAACCCGAAGCTATGCGAACAAATTGGAACGGAAAAGTAAAGAAATTAGAAACGTTTTCGTGAAGGATCGTTTTTCTTTCTCCGTGTGGTCCCGACTTTTATCAGTCATTAGTGCCCCTTAATCTTACTTACACTCAGGGTGGCCCAGAACCTTCAATTTCAAAACTCCCTGTCTAATTTTTCATTTTTCTTGACTATTAATGTTTAAAGACCAAAATTCTAATCTTGTAACATTTTTAATATAGGAACTTTATAAAACTAATAGAACAATTACGAATATTAATTTATAAATCTTCAATTGAACAATAATCAAAACAATTCAATAGATTTCGATAAGATTTGAATTGAAAGCAATTCAAAAAAATCATTAAATTTATCGTTGAATTCAGTAAGTTTGAAATAACATTAGAAAAAATTAAGGGAATTTAAAATGATTTGAAGAAATTCCCAAGAATTCAAAGTGAATTAAACACAAACTAAATATAAATCCGTTCAATTGAGTAGCATTGAGTGAATTTAGAAAATTCAATTGAATTAAAAAAAGAAGAGAACGCAAAAGAATAAATTCTGTAAAGTCTCAAAAAATATTATAAAATCCCATAAAATTTATTTAAATACCTTTTTGAATCTCTTGAAAATGTCTTGGAATCTTTTAGATTTACAACACCTTTTAGAATATTTCAAATCCTTTGAAATTCCTCTAAATAAATAAATTTCTATGAACCTGCAAACATCATACAATTTTAAGTTCCGATATCGTATTGAAGAAAAACAACAAGAAGAATTTTTAAAATAGAAGCTGCATTCGAACTTTGAAGTTATAAAATATAAATTCTGTCTTTGCACCACTTTGATGAGGAAGATACACCGAGTGCCTCCAGAATCTGCTTGAAAAAGAATAGTCGTCGATGCACCAGGTTCCTAGAACCGATGGAAAATTCATTGATTCCAGGGGAAAAACCTGTTCTTCCCTTATGCATTGCGAATAAATCTCATATGAATTTCAAGATAAAATGAAAAAAGGACAATAAAAAAACAGAAAAGATATCCGCGAAGAATTAATCACTTTGCAATAGACTCTGAAAGAGAACAAAATATCCCATTTTTTACTTTTAATTTGAAAATACTATTGAAGAAAACCAGTCGAACTTGTTATCATAACAAAAAATAGTACGATAAATAATTAAACGATCAAAAGGGAATTTTAAACTTTTATAATTTGATACTTAAAAAAAATTAATTTAAACGCTGTTTAATTTACAGGTATAAAATGGCAATTTTCAAAACGTTATAAATAAAAAATTATCAGTTCAATGCCGCTGAAACTGCAAAATCTTTAATTTTAAACTTTTATAAATTGAATAGTTGAAAGGTTTCTGGTGAAAAAAATATATATATCCACGTACAAAACTATATCATTTTAAGCAATTTTATGCTAAAAATATTAATGATGTAACTGTTTTAATTTTTTATAAACAATTGTTTAAATTAGAGGTAAAATAAAAAATATGTTGATGAAACAGAAGTGTTTCATTTATTATTTTTATTGGGTTATTTAACAATTTGTTAATTGTTTAATTTCGGAATGTTAACAATTTTCCTAAGGTCCGCAATTTTACAACGTCGGATGTTTTTTAATGTCGGCAACATTATTTCAAGAGTTTTCTATTATCGAACACTTTCAAATTCGCGGAAATATGATAAACTGTCAAGAATTTAATTTTTTCCATTTTCGCGAGAAGTTTTCTGTTTCGGGGATTTTATTTTTCGGCATTTTTCAGTTGAAAATAAATCTGTTTTTGTCAAAAATTCAAATACTCACTGTTTGTTTTGGAGATTTAACATTGAAAATTTAGCTTTGCCATTCTTACTTGAAAATTAATTTATTGAGGTTCAGGATTCTACTATTTCATTGAATATTAGTATTTTTTTGTAAAAAAAATCGTTTTAATTAAATTTTTTTTTAAAAATTGTCTCGATTTTATATACTTTTTAATTGTTTAAGTCTGCTTCTAAGTTAACAAATTAACTTCACAGAAAAAATGTAAAATCAAAATAATTTTAAATATTAATATATGTGATATGAAATTTTCTGGGATATCTGTTATATTTCAAGTGTTTGGATAGATTTTTACTGCCAATATTCTAAGTCACAGAATGTTTTAACTTCTTTCACTATCATGATCCGATTTCTCAGTCGAGTGGCCATCGTGATAAACAATAATTTCCTATAGAATCTAAAAATTTGCTCAAATTTGAAAAGGGTTGATATTTTTATGATGGGATGGGCTACAAATATATGACTTTTTTAATTTAAGAAGCAACGGTATACGAGAGTAAGCCGTTGTCCTGGGAATAAATGATTGCAACTTTACGAGCATGAAATTGAACCTAATGACCTCTTGTTGCGACACAGAGGGAGCAAAGGTTCAGCTTCAGTTTCCAGGGCCTTCGGATTCCCTTTCAAGCATGCAGTTATGCGCACTTTACGGAAAGGATTTTTCAAACGAAAAAAGTCTTTGAAGTCCTTTCGGCACATGAAACAAAATTGCAAACTTATTAACCATTTTCTTCACCGTAATTAAAAGCAATAAATTTGATAATTTATAACATTTCGTGAATCTTCTTTTAAGTTAGCATTATAAAATAAATTTTCCAATTCTCTAGTCTAGTCTCTCGTCAGTTACATTCCTTCTTTCTTTACAAATTTTTTTTTGTATAGTCCCAGGCACCAGACTCGCCACATTACTGACACTATTTGACACTTTTTTTTAGCGATGAAAAAGTTTTTTTTCTCTGATCTTTTGAACTACGTACGAAAAAATTCGAGAAAAAAAATATGAACAAATATGAATTCTAAATAAAAAATGTAATATTTGGCATTTCATCCAAGAGAAGATTTTTATTTAAAATCAAAAACAGTTAAATTTAACCAAAAAGGACGAATTTTTAAACAAAATAATTGAATCCTCAATCAAAACAGATTAATTTTCAACCACAATTGCATTTTTAATTAAAATGGTGAGCTTTCTACAAAACAGATTTTCAACCAAATAGTTAAAACATTTTTTCAATTAAGGAGATTAATTTTCTACCAAAAAGATGAATTTTCAACAAATTAGATAAAGTTTCATCTAAACTTTTGAACCCTTAAACTAAGAAAGATCAATTTTGAACACAAAATAGAGCAGTTAAATCTTAATTACGAGATTTCATTTTGAATAGGAAGAAGAGATGATCAAAGTTTTAACCAAAAGAATAGAAAAGAAAGAAAATAAATTTTCAACAACATAGTTGAATTTTTAACCAAAGAGTTGAATTTAATCCTCAATTTTTAACGAGACAGTTGCATTTTCAACCAAAAAAGCTTACATATCTACAAAAGGATATGAACTCTCAAACCCAAAAGATGAATTATCAAAAAATTAGTTAAATTTGCAACAGAAAAAAAAGTTAGCCTGGAAAGAAAAAAATGTCTGAGATTATTGAATTTTTAACTCAAAAAAAAATCCAACAGTATAGTTCAATTTTCAACCATAGAACTGCATTTTCAGTAAATAATATGAGTCTTTAAGAACAACAACAAAAATGAATAACCTTCAAGAAATTACATAGAATTAAAATCAATGATTGAAATTTAGCCTTTGCTTTTGATATATCGATATAAATATATTTTAATTTAGAATAAAAAGCATATGAATGTTACAAAAAATTACGAATGTTTAACACAATACATTAGATAAATTTTTAGTAAAATGGTTCAATTTTCTACTAACTTGTGAAATTTTCCTTTTTGTTACTTTTAAAATAAAACATATCATACAGTTTCAATTTCCGGCTACCACATAAGTGTAATAATTGACAAATTTTGTGACACTACTTTGACACGACCTTCTCAAATTTGTGACACTATTCATAACCTGCAGCCCCATTTGAAAAGATTTATTTAGATTAGGCATGGATACAATTGTTATTTATGCGATCGGCAAAATTGCTGTTAAGTTGGCTGAAACGTTTAACGAGGTGATTATTTGCGTATCGGAACAGGGTTGTGGTACAATTGAGGAGCATTGGGAAACAATGCAATAAGTATTTAGCACAAATGAATAAATTATCGTGGTCATATTAGGTGCCGCGACTGCGCAATCCAATACTGTACACGCCGCTGCTCTGCGGATCATTAATTTCGCTAATTGCGACTGGACCTGCCCACAAGAGTCTATATACACACACTGAAGCGTGTACAGTGTAAACTGAAAGCACGCTATCCAATATAGTTTGTCGATAAAAAAATTTTCCTCTTAATATTTTCGCAAAAGAATTCAAATTTAGAAGCTTTTTAGCTTAACTTTCGTGCATCCAAACTTAGTTAAATTAAAATTATTATTTGACTTTTTATATAGCAGAAAGGCTACTTTCGATACTTTTTTTGTTACCAGAGAACCATTTATAACTTGGAAGTACCATAGCCACAACATGTTTATTTTTATACACAGCATGAAGTTTCATGTTCAACTTATGCTTGCAATTATATTCTTAACGCAAAATAAGCATGTAGAAACGTGGGTCACAAAAATGACAAAAGTGAAGCAATTTCAAATTTGATTGTTGCGACTCAATCTGAGACTGAATATCTTGAATCTTAGATTTGTTGGATTGGGTGTATTTTTTGTTGTTCATTCATCATTGAATTTATTAATTACTTAATATTATTAACATTGTTTTCGAAGAAATTGACAAAATTCATTTTTTCTGGAAACCTCAAAAAATAGGGGGTTTTTAGTCGTGATCTTCACTACTCCAACAAGGTATTTCATAATTTACTAGACCGTACAATCGCTCCAAATCTCAAGAGTCTAACAGCTGTTGTGCAAACTACAAACCCGTTAACAATCGTCTCGCAGGCTTTACAGTTATTCATGGCTGCTCAATTATTGTTCGACTTTGTGCGCTCTAATATTATTTCCCAATATCGATTGATGAAAATTTATGGTAAACACAGCCTACAATTAGAAAAGCATTATTTCTTCATCCTTTTGTCGACTTTCAATTCTATTCTTCAAACGTCGAACATATTAAAATATAGATGCGTTCAAGATTTAAAGTTTTGAATTTCGAAGAAGCTCCACCGATTTCAATCATGAACCCAAGAATGCATATCTGCATCTGAAGCATTTAATGAGAATGACAAAAATCAATCCTAGAATCCTAGAATGATGTAAGATGATTTCGGGGAAAGGAGAGTTTGAATTAAGGAAATTTAAATCAGATTAATATCAAATTTAAAATCTTATTTGAGGTCCAATAAACAATTTACTGTATAGAATTCCTCAAAATAAGACCAAGAATCTAACAACCACATTTGGAAAACCACCACAAAATGTTCCTATTATAATTTGAAAAAAGATCCTCTTAAAAAACTCTGGACAAAAGTAAAAAATAGCGCAAAAACTCCAGGATCTCAGACATCAAACGGAGAGCGTCGTTTGTTTGTTGCTGTTCCTACCTGCTCAAGTTCGGTAAAATTGCACTGTTTTTGATGAATGAACGAAGCAGTTCAGTTTGAAACCAAAAAGATTACATTGCTACCAAAAGAAATTAGTCTTCAAATCAGATAGATGAATGTTTGAAATTGCAAGTCAAAAGAAGAATTTTCTACAAAAATAGCTGAATTTTCAAACAATAATATGAAATTTTTAAACCAAGCAGTTTAATTTTCAGCCAAAGAGATAAATTTTCAACTTAAATACTTGAGCCCTCAACTAAAAAGATTTATTTTTAATGGAACAGTTACATTTTGTTTTCGAGAAACTGACTTTCTACCAAAAATTCTACCAATATTGAACCAAACAGTTGAATTTTCAACTAAGAAATGTACATTTCCAATTAAAAATGGAATGACTGGAAATTAAGAAATTTATAGTTGAAAAAATCGAATATCAGCCGTAGAAGTGAATATTGAACCTAAAAGATGACTGTTTAGCGAAATTGTTGAATTTTCAACAGAATAATTATAATTTTACCCAAAAAGAAGAATTCTTATACAAAAATGTAACAGTAGATTTTTCCACCGAAATTTTAAAGCTTAAATAAGTATTGAAATTCATTTTAAATGCTGTTAAAATAAGAAGTCACAAAACTGAAAATTTTTTTTAAAAAATAAAGATAATTTTCAATCACAAAGTTTTTGTACGGAATGCAATCTTTTTTAATTTAGACTATTCAAGAAGCCCTGTAAGAAATTGTAAAAGTGTAATTGTAATATTTGTTGTTATTAAACATTTTATTTTGTAAAAATAATTTCATTACGTTTCAGAGTTTATTTAAATAAGAGAACAGATATTTATAATATTAAGAACAGAAAATAAAACTATTTTTATATAACAAGTTAGAAAGTTTTGACTAAATTATGAAAGTATGTGGTCATTATTAACAATGTCTCAGACAGGTTACAATACTTTTAATTTTCTGTGTTTGAGGATGGAAGAACCAAACGCTCAGGAAAAATATTCGAGTGAAAGAAGAAATTAATTTTACGTATTTCTAATATATATGAATAAATAGTTTCCTAAATTACTTGAAAATCTTAAAAACAGAATTTCAAAAAATTGTTCCTGGCATTTTTATTCCTTAGTTCATATAACAGAAGTATATCGTTAAACGTATTCGCTTCTGGTTTCCAGCTTCCGATTCCTTTTTGATTTCTCATTAAGATTATCCCGGATGGTCGAATATCCTGTAGGAACATACGCGCTGAAAATGTTGAATAGCCACAAGATCGTGACTTTCGGCTGTGCACGAACCGGAAATTACCTCTGATTCGACGACACTTTTAGACTAACGACCTTCGTAGAAACCACCAAACTAAAACCCGTATCTCTGAGTCATTGCAAATTACCAACAATCTAAATATTAAAAAGCTTAATTTCATTTCCTTTCTAAAGTTGTTTGCAAAATAATGAATTGAAAGATATTCCAAAAAAGGAATACTGTTCGTGTTAAAATTAATACTTAAATTAGTACAAAACCCGGCGATAAGTTATGTACCTAAAGTTCTGCACGTTCAAATAAACGAAATATATTTACCCAATTCTATTTCATCTAATATATTATTATCGTTTCCTTTATAATTGCAACACTTTCAATATAATGAACCACTATTTGTGCACTTCTTCCAGTTTAGAAAGCATTTAAATGAAAACATTCGTTCATTTCAACATTAAGAACTTCAAGCACATTAATATGCTTGGGTTTAAATTTATTGTTTGTTTGCCAATAATATTCATATTAATTGTAGCTCAAGAATTAACGGAATTCTTTTCAAATTCATTATTATTCTGAAACGCTCTTCTCCTTTTCAGGATGATGTAGATCGCTAATTAGAACAGATGTCAAAGTGCACCCTTTTGCCTCCAAGAGAGTAAAATGTACTAACAGTTCTCAACATAAAATACTCTTGAGAAACATAAGTGAACTCAGAAGTTTCTTGTGTGGAAGCCTTTCAAAGTTCCTCGATTCGAGCGCTCGAGAATCTAATAGAAACTCTCGAAATATCAATTAGAACGCTTCTTGTAAAAGGTTTGTTCAAAACTTCAACAACTTCATTCAATTACAGACGTTAAAATTTGTCCAATACGAATTCGCATCTACCATCCAGTTTGACACTTCATTAGAGTACGTCAGCATAAAACCTGATAAAATTCTTTTTTCACTTCAAGTATGCTGTTTAAATTGAATATAACTTCATTAGGAGCTAATGACAGTTATAATAAAAAAAAAATCCTGAAACAAAATAAATGTTTTCTTGGACTTACGTGAATATTTGGTTAAAGTAAACAAATTTCGGTTGATTCAACAGAAATGTTATTGACCATAACATATTTTTTCGTTTAATCAATCAAAGAATCCATCTGCCAAAGATTTCGTTAAAACCACCAACAAATTTAGTTGGGTACAGCCAAATATTTTGTTGTCATCCAAATATTGAATCAACCAAAATTTTGTTGACTCAATCAAATTGTTTTCTGAGTTTATAGTTCCTTTCTTATATACGAAAACTGTATTATTAAGACAAATGTTCGAAATTGCCTTTGAAATCTAAATTTTGAAACTTTAATATTTTGCAATTACATATTTTCACAATTAAAGAATTTTCACCTGTATCTCTTCAAAATTGTATAACTTTTAATTGTAAATCTTTAAAATTGCACAGTTGGTAATTACGAAAAGTTTAAAGTTCAAGAAAAGTATTTAATTGGAACTCTTTAAAATTGCACAACTTTGAAGAGATAAATCTTTAAAATTGAAGTGTTTTTAATCTACAACATTTATGATTAAAAACTCTGGAAGTTTTAAGTGCCACAATTAAAGTTTTTTCAATTGGAGCTGTATTCAGTTTAGCAGATTTAGAATTGAAAAATTGACTTTTGATCTTCAAGGTCACCCAAATTTAAGAAAATTTTTGTATATACATCCTTAAAATTGCAGTCTTCTTAACTTTCATGAGATACATTAGAAATTTCTGCAATTTGAAATGTAGAGAATTGAGAATTTGACCCTCAATCTTCAAAATAATCAAATATTCAGAATTTTTATTGATAAATCTTTAAAAATCCTTTTAAATTATACACATTAAAGATAGAAGATTGGGAATTCCAGAATGTCTTTTAAGACTATATATATGATCACGATAACAAATTCCAAATTAAATTAATTAGTCATTTCTTCTCTTCTAATTTCTGTTAAGATAAAACTTTATATGTGAATAAAAGGCTCAGATTACTAAAATCCGATTTAAATTACGTTAAAATTGTGAGAAAGCTGACTCAGCTGTGGAAAGTTTAGGCTCGTGCCAAAAAGTGAAAAATAAGGTATTTTCAAACCTTGTTATACAATAAGTTATTTAAATTCAATTATTCTTGCCAAATAAGGTAGTGAACATTTCTCGATTTTACGTTTCCAGGACAAAATAAAAAGAAATCAAGTTCCAGAGTGTGATTCCAATCGAATTTCGTCCACCTCCTGCCTTTCACATTCGAGCAATCAAGCCTTGTTGAGTCATAATGATTCACGAGGAAAAAGTCAATATCTGTACGTAATACCATGAGTACAATAATACTACATACAACTATAACTGTAAAAGTTTATCCATGTTAAATATTTCATTATTTTATACAGCATGTGTCCGTAAATTTTCATTGGGTGACTTGACGGGCTTCTCCTCCCCTTTTCTAACTCACAAGCGAGCTCACAAGCCAACCTCAACAATGGGCACGAATTCTATTCTGTATCGTGCTTTGTGAGCGAGACTATTCTTCCTCCAACTTTATATTTCTTATCGTCCAACTGCGGCTTATTTGGTATTTTGACGCGCTCCAAAGCAGTCGAGAATGGACCGAAAATTAAAAAGAGGCAGGACGTTTTATTCCTTTTTTAGGGCTCGTCGATCATTTTATAAGATAAAAGTGAAGCTCGTTGATTGACTCCATTTATCAAACTATCAGTAGATCAAGATTTAAAAAATGTGATGAAACACCAAGAGGGCAAGTGAAATGTAATTGAAAAAAAAACTGGAAGAAAAAGTGACAGAGTTCACACAAAGAGGCCTGTAATGTCAATACAAACACTAATCTGTCCAAAAATTGTCTATTGCATTATGCACTTCATTTATCGGCGTGCATATACAAGATTAGATAAAATTCCATAAGAATTCCAAAAGTAGGAATTTTCAACTAAGCTGATTAATTTTCGGCTAAAAACCATGAACTTACGACAAAAGACATTAATTCTCAGCCAATTAGTAGAATTTTCTACTAAACAAATATTTAATCAACAAATATTAAATTTCTATCAAAAGAGATGAATTTTCAATAGAGTAGATTAATTTTTGACCAAAAACATTTATATTCAACAAGAAGATACATTTTGTTTACCAAAAATGACGAATTTCTAACAAAATATATGAATTTCTAGCTTCATCAAAAAAGTTCATTTTCGACCAAGAAAGATATCAACGAAAACAGTTGCACTTTCCAGCAGAAAGAAACATTTTCAACAAAAAAGTCAAATTATTGATTTAGTATTTTAATTTTCAATTAAATAGTCGAAATTTCGAAGAAAAAAAGATGAAATTACAACCAAATAAACTGATTTTTCTATCCAAGAAGACGGAAGCTCATCGCAGTAGTTAAAGATGACTTTTTAACTAAATGTATAATGGAATTTTGAATAAAATAATTAGACCTCCAACCAAAGAATAACATTTTTACAACAAATAAAAAGATATATAAATATCATAGTAGACCTTTCAAGGAAAAAGAATGAACTTTCAACCAGAAATATTTGGATTACCATTGAAAACTCTTCAATTTTAAAGAGTCTGAAGCTGTATTTACATAAAAAAAATAAAATTTGGATGATTATGAAAATCTATAGCTAAATTTTTAATAAAAAATCCTTCAAAATAAGGAAATTTCAAAAGTAAATCATACACAATTACAGAAATTAAAATTTCGAAACTTGAAAACCTGCATAATTTTTTACAAAACGAAAAAATAAATAAATACTAGTTGACATTTCAACCAAACGAGATTGTGAGTATTAAATAAAATTGTTGAACTTTAAAACTAAAAAAACGATTTACCTACAGAACAGTTTAATCTACAATAAAAAATATGAGTTTAACAAAATATGAGAATTGACAGCCAAAAATAGTGAGATATTTTTGTTTACTTATATTAATTCAGTTCGCATCCGAGCAATAACAAGAAAAAAGAGAAGTTTCTTTAAAAAACGGAACAAAAGAGGGGAAATATATAGCAATACATAGAAAAATACAATTGAAAAGTACATCTAGAGCTTTTCTTGAATAAAAATACAAAAATTCAGGGTACTAAAAAAAATTCGAAAAACAAATGACAGATTCCTATACTCAAAAAAAAAAATAATTTCCCATTTTCTAAAGTAAAAATCTCTTTTCAATCGTCTAAACATTTAAAACAATTTTGCGCAATCAACAGATGGTGCTCCAAATTTTTTCGGAGCAACATTGTTTTGGTGCAATATTCGAGTAAACAGTATATGTTAGGGACGATCTTTCAAAGGTTTCACAGTTTTTAAATCAACGTGTGAGACTATGAGTACTTGTCAAAAGAAAAAAAAGAAGCTCACCTTGATTATGGGATTGGACAGCGGGAAGAAGAGTCGTTATCACCAGTAAAACCCAAACAAGCACCGATTTCCACTGCACCGAATCACTATAAAAGCACCTCGCTCCAAGCGAACTGTAACACCAAATATCACAAGCCATTATCGGTAACGGATTCGGCGAAAAAACGCAAAGTTTCACGCAAACAAAGTCATGACGAATTTTTAATCGCGATTCTTTCTTTTGCAGCCGCTAACACGCTCCGTACCGTACCGACTTGGCAACCCAACTGAAACTGACAACAGAAACAGATGAACAATCCCCCCCGCAGCAAAAACATTGAACGCGCATGTGCGCCAAGAATATTGTTGCTCAGCCAACCGCGGACTGGCAGCGCGTCTCGATGCGCAGAAGATACAAATGGGTTAGCATAACCTGTAAATATAAAGGAATTACTACTGCGCAAACTCCCCTAGTCGAGTGATTTTGGCAGCTCTGGAATCATTCTTACCAACTGTGAAATTTAAATTTCTGCTTAGGAGTTTTGTTTACGATGTAATATTTTTTAATCAAATATAGGTACTTGTATTTTTCTTTACGTTTCTAATAGCATTTCTCGTCCCTTTTTTTTAAATCCGGTACAAAATTTATAAAAATTTCGAAATTGACGAAATGGCGGCAGTTTTTCTGAACCGTTTATTTCCAAGAACTGCGCACAGTGGAAAAACAAATGCCTTTTTCGGTTCAAAATAACGTATAGCCCACAGAGGTATTAACCGATTTAGACGCAAGAAATTGAAAAAGCTGATAAAATTTCAAAGAAATCTGTCGTCCATGATTCTTTATTTCGTTTAAAAATTTTTTTATACATAAAAAATATGACGAAAAAAATGGCAATTTTTTCTATTTAACGTTTCCGGTGTTCGACAAGAAAAGGAAAATGGTTGTAATCACCTATGTTTCAAAAATTAAGATTAATTAAAGATACAGCAACATGATATAATAAAAAAAAATAATTTTCCAAACAAATTATTTGCTGAAAGTGTGTTTTTTATATTTTTAAAAAATTTTACCTTTTTCCCGTTATATTGCAAGAAATTTGGATGGACACAATATTATAATGAAGAAAATGTCTCTTAAGATTATTCGTGTTAATATTATAAACAACTTTTTTTATGCATTATTCAGGCATTTGTCGAGATAAAAATTAATTTGTTTCGATATCAGTTTTTTAAATTAGGAATCATATGATGGTTTCAGCAAAATGCATAATTTGTTGATAAATTTTAGGATTTTTTAAAACAAATATAATAAATAAATGCCTTATATTCGAGAATTTGTTATAAGAAAAATTAGTTTTTTTTTTCTGGCAGTCCTTTAATTTGGAAACTTCATGATAACTTCAGCAACATTCATGTTTTGTTGCAAAATTTCATTTTTTTAATTCAGTTAAAATATACACTATTCGGGCATTCGTAAAAAATTCTTTTTTTCTCAATGTGAATTCTTTCACTTGGGAAATCCAGGATCATTTCAACAATGCTTATATTTCAAGAATAAATTGCATGCTTTTTTTAAAACGAATTTAATAAGCACATGCATTAATGGAGTTTTTTCGTCGACAAATATCCGAAAAATGTATTTGTCAATTAAGTTTTATTTTAAATCATAAAAATTCATCAAATAATTATCAATGTTGCTAAAATTATCATAAAGTTCCCAATTAAAAGGACTTCCATTAAAAAAACTAATTATTTCGTCGAAAAATTCCTGAGTAATGTATTTTTAAATTAAATTTGTTAAAAAAAATATTCCCTTGCCAAATGCCCGAATAATACATTTATTAAAAAAATTATAACATTTATGAAAAAGTTATAAACCTTGCTAAAATTACTATCAGGTTTCTTGCCATTTAACTTAAAAAGGCATACAATTATTGAAAATTATAGAAAGCACACTCTCAACAAATAATTTGTTTATAAATTTTTTTGCTTATTGTCCGATTTTTTGGTGCCAACCCTTAAAGTCTTAAATCAACCCCTCTCTACCACGTAGATATGGAATTGTAAAAAAATAATCGTTTTGAGATTTTTCCAGTGTAAATGGAGTCTCTGATTTTTGGGATCCTCGAAAATACCCTCTCCAATTTTTTGGCTCCAACCCTTAACGTCTTAAATCAACCCCTCTCTAACACGTAGATATAATATTGTAAAAAATAATTTTCTTGATTATTTTTCCAGTGTCAATGAAGTCTATGATTTTTGAGCTCCTCGAAAATACCCTCTTTAATTATTTGTCTCCAACCCTTAACGTCTAAAATCAACCCGTGTCCACCACGTAGATATGAACATGTAAAAAATAATTTTCTTAATAATTTTCCAGTGTTATTGAAGTCTCTGATTTCTGGGCTCCTTAAAAACATCCTTTTCGATCTTTAGCTCTAACCCTTAACGCCTAAAATGAACCCCTTACCACCACTTAGATATGAAATTGTAAAAATTAATCTTTTTAAGAATTTTTCAGTGTCAATGGAGTCTCTGATTTTTGGGCTCCTCGTAAATATCCTGTCCAATTTATTGGCTCCAATCCTTAACGTCAAAAATCAATCCCTCTGTACCACGTAGATATAAAATTGTAAAAAAATCATTTTCTTGAATATTTTTCCAGTCTCAAGGGAGTCTCTGATTTTTGGGCTCCTCGAAAATACCCCCTTTAATTATTTGGCTCCAACCTGTAACGTCTAAAATCAATCCCTGTCTACCACGTAGATATGAAATTGTAAAAATAATCTTCTTAAAAATTTTTCAGTGTTAATGAAGCCTCGAATTTTTGAACTCTTTAAAAACATCCTTTTCGATTTTTTGCTCTAACCCTTAACGCCTAAAATCAACCCCTTACCACCACTTAGATATGAAATTGTAAAAATGAATCTTTTTAAGGATTTTCCAGTTTCAATGGAGTCTCGGATTTTATAAAAGTGTTCAATATCACATTTGAAAGCAAAAAAATAGCAAAAGAATCTAGCCTCGTCATTTTTCAATATTTTTTTTAATACTTGCTTTCATTACAGGGGGTAGTTTTTTTAAACAAGGGTTGACTTTACAAGAGCCATTCATAACTCGTTGTGAAGTAAAAAAATAGCAAAAAAATCTAGTCTGGTTATTTTTTAAATACTTTTTAAAATATTTTTTTCAATTACAGGGGGTAGTCTTTTTTAATAAAGGTTGATTTTATGAAAATGTTTGATATCACATTTGAAAGCAAAAAAATAGCAAAAGAATATAGCCTAGTCATTTTTTCAATATTTTTTAAATACTTATTTTCATTACAGGGGGTAGTTTTTTTAAACAAGGGTTGACTTTACAAAAGCCATTCACAGCTCATTGTGAAGCAAAAAAAAAGCAAAAAATCTAGCCTAGTCATATTTTCAATACTTTTTAAAAATACTTCTTCTCATTACAGGGGCTTGCTTTTTACAATAAGGGTTGATTTTATGAAAATGTTTAATATCACATTGGAAAGTAAAAAAATAGCAAAAGAATATAGCCTAGTCATTTTTTCAATATTTTTTAAATAATTATTTTCATTACAGGGGGTAGTTTTTTAAACAAGGGTTGGCTTTACAAAAGCCATTCGTAGCTCATTGTGAAGCAAAAAAATCTAGCTTGGTCATTTTTTAAATACTTTTTAAAATATTTTTTTCCATTACAGGGGGTAGTTTTTTAAAAATAAGGGTTGACTTTACAAAAGCGATTAATAGCTCATTATAAAGCAAAAAATAGCAAAAAATCGAACCTAAGTATTTTGTTTAATTTATTCATTTTTTAATGATTTTTGTAGAGGCGCCGCTGAGCTGGCGGCAAGCTAGCGCCACCCTGTTTTCTCAAAAACTAATAGAGCAAAAAAATTATTCTTTTCGTTAAAAAATAGCAAAAAAATAGCGAAAAAGTATGCATTATATGACATTTTGTTTTTCGTTAGTGGCGCCGCTGAGTTGTCTGACCTCTCTTCCGATCATTAAAAGTGCACATGAATGTATTACATACTTCCGCTGCGACCATGCGTTCGAAACGACATATTTGGAAAACCAAAAATTGTTTTCTATTTTTCATGAAAGTTGTGAACCTACGAAACGAAAAATCAAACCGAATCGCAGTTTGAGTAGTTTTGTATTGACAGAAAGCTCTGGAATTTATTTATTCACGTTCATTTTATAATAGTTGCATCTGGATAAATTCTTTTTCCTCCAATCTTTTTTAAAAATAAGTTGCTCTTAATAATACTACACAGCGAAAAAAATGTTGCCCCTCATAAGATTATGTTTGCCCCCTCTGACATATTAGTCTGGCTACGGGCCTGCTGTGAGGTCAACTTTAGTTTTTCAAAAACAGGTGATGAATAGGTGATAAAAATAGATTTATAAGTTAAATAAAAATGTAAATCCATGATTACTTAAATGTTATTAATTGAACTAATAACAGAGATATTTTCTTGATACACTTTTATGTGCACGATATTATGATATACATTAGATACGAAATAGTTTCACTGTATCGTTTCTTACCAGGTATTCATGTGTGGTTTGGGGACCAGCGAAATGTGTTCTTTTTCAAAGGAAATTAAATGACACGTATTTCCCCATTTAGATGAATCAATTTTTTGACGAAGCTATCATTATTTAAACTTCTAAAGCTGATGATGTATATTAATATGATCAATTTGTTTAAAGTTTTTCTTTAAAGAGTGGAATTATTTAAACTAATACAAGTGGGCATTCTATTTCACCTATTCCAGGTGCAAAACTATATAAGCCACCATGCTGCATGGTTCCTGATATATGGGGGGGGGGGGGGGGTTATACTTTGGTGTGCAGATCATTTTTCATCAAAAACCTTATTGCGTTAAAGTCAAACAAACTAAAGTTTGTAACTAAAAGATTGAAAAAGAAATTTGACTAGAATTATACGATGGTTATCAAAATACCTCTAAATAATTATCCTCTCATTTTAATGAAGTGCATATTTAAAGAAAACTTTAAGTTTATAGTGTATAGCCCCCAAATTACATAATGGGAGGTATAGGGGATTCTGATATACAGGGTGATTTTTTTAACTTGAAACTTTCAAATATCTCGAAAAATAGGCACTCTGTGAAAAAATGTTATGAATCAAAAGTTTCAAGTTAAAAAAATCACCCTGTGTAATTAAAGTAGGTATTTAATTGGAAAACTCAACGAATCTGAATTTGAAACTTCTTCAAAAACTCGTTTGAACCAACTTAAGAGTTTCTAATTTGTTTTGAATCTCAGTTTGAATGCAGATTCATCAATTTATATTCCTAAATTACCTCATATCGTTTTTTAACGTGAATTTTCGTATTTCTCAAAAAAAAATTTCCGCTTACCCTTGAAGGTGCTGGCATGCAATGCACTCTCATGAAATGAAATTTACCATGATAGTACAAATTTAAAATATAAAATGAAGTTGTCGAAATTCGAAACATCCTCATACAACTTTGAATCTGTTTATCATACCAAAAAGATGCGAAATAAGATTCTTTACAAGCATTGACGGTCGACACTCAAATTTAAGCAATTTTTAGAATTTGCTTCACCGACAATAATTCTCCGCGTGTTCAAGCGCTAAGGTGGTTATTCCATCCGACCCTTCAATTTAAATGATAAAGTACTATTAAACATTCCTACTATACGGAAAATTAGAATGCAATCAGGATTAATAAAAATAGACGATGTTCATAAAATGTAATAAAATAGTTAATTTGAAAAATACGGTTGAAACATACCTTTTGAATATAATTCTTTATATTCTACTATGCCCTACTTTTCCCGTTTTCCAACTATTTTCTTCTACTTTTAATTTTTTTCTTCAAATTTCTCGGTCTTATGCACCTCATCCTCTTTTTCAAACTTTTTTGTCCTACTTTGTCATCTTTTTCAAACTTTTATGTCCTATTTTGTTTTCTTTTTAAAATAAATTTTTGTCCTACTTTGTCCTCATTTTTCAAATCTTTTTGTCCTACTTTTCAAAAATCAATTATGGTCACCCTATTAACTGTTAAATTTTTGAATTAAAAAGACTTTTCTACAAAGCAGTTGAATTTTGAAACAACTCTTTAACGATTTTTTTGAATTTTTAACAAAATATATACGTTTTTAACCAAATAATTAAATTGTCAACAAAAAAGATAAATTCTCAATGAACAATATAATACCTTGTATATTTGTCTTATTGGGTTCTATTATTTCAGTTCCCATTTAACTATTAATCTAGAAAAATATGAAAAGAGGGGTAAAGGGAAAATATTGTAAAGCCTGCGATAATTAAATAAAAATTCTGATTTATTTATATTTTATATTTATTTATTGATATTTTCAAAGTTTCATTAAACTTTACAAACCATATATATCCACTTTCTGTAGATCCACCATATCTAGGTGACGTACATTTTGGAGGCTCCAAGCGACAATGACCCAAACTGATAAAGCTCCGTTTCCACTGCAGTTCTTCGAACATGCCTTCCCACATAGCTTTTTCACATATTCTGCTTCTGGTATGCATTGTTGGTTTAAACACGTCTGGAAATACATTTTATTGATCGATACATATTTGAGTTGACACTCACTTCCTTCAACTGAACCAGTGAAATTGTCACAGGTTGAATCAATATTCTAAATTATCACTGGTGCACCAGTGATTTTCCCATTTTGACTGGAGAACTACTAGGTAAATTAACTAAAACATCATCACTGAATGTACTAGTGAAGCCAAATGATAGATTCAACCAGTAATATAGCGCAGAGGATATGCACCAAACTCTCGCTTTCAGTGAAGTGTCGGGTGTTGTCTTCAAATAACCTTGGACTGATTTCGGAGGGATCGAAACGTAAACAGTGAGGCCCGCCTGACTTGTTTCCAATTGGAATATAGTGTAGGGGGGGGGGGGCAGCGCCCACCAGTAATAGGATGTAAAGTAATAAGATGTTGAATTGATCCAGTTTTTTCTCATTTCGAGTTCTACATTATTTTATATCATATTTCTATAAGTATTAATCACATGAAAAAACAATTATTTAGTAATTTAATTATTTCTAACATGCTGTATTTCGTCGGCTTTGTCCCTCACCTGAGGGCAAAGCCGTCTGCAGCTTTTTATGAAAATCAAAACATTTAAAGATAAGAAAATATGATGGTTTGCTTCTGTGGTATTTTATGTATTGGCAAAATTACCTTTAAAGATATCGAACAAGAAGAATAAGTTATTTTGAATAACAATAGAGATATCTGTAATATAACCTCTAATTCGTTGACATTTTACTCGAAACGGACTTAACGCAATGTTTCTACTGTACCAATACAAGAAACCTGCATACCGACCGGATTGATAATAATAATATTTAATCATGGACATAGGAAACACGGTACTAGGCATGCCATCCTAACTTGGCGAGCGGGGTTGAATCCACGGGAGGGGGGAGAATTCCATGAGTGGGGAGAGCCGCCATCTTACAATGTACCATTTGATTATGCGCACGAGCATTTTTGCCGACAAACTGTGCATGAAAATATAAACATGTGGGCGTTGCTAGGTTTGTCGCGGGACATCAAAAGGTGGCGGACCTCCCCCCTCATTGCATCACACCCGCAATGGCATGCCTAGTACCTTGTTTCCTATGTCCATGTATTTAATAGTTTCTTCCATGTAGCCCACAAGATAAGTTGCTGTTCTACATTGCGTCTAATTAATATAATTAGATTGTGTGATATTCTTTTATCTGTCAAAATAGCAAATTTTCATACTGTAAGTATTATCAATATAGTTGAAAACTATATTTCTGTCAGCGAAATTTCCATTTTTTCGTGATAAAAACTGTTTTCCGTATAATTTTTCTTTTATAACGTCAATTTTCAAGATTTTAGTAAGTAGCACTATCCCTCTGATATAA
>NC_046662.1:58382798-58384111 GCF_010883055.1 Belonocnema kinseyi | reverse complement strand
TGCTGTTGAGAAAAAACCAAATTGTTGAATATTTTGCCGGAATAAATTTAATATTTTACGAACTTTCCATGCTTTATCTTTATCATTGGCATCCTCAGTTTTGGAAAATTTTATTTTTGATTTGATTTCACGAAATCGATTGCGGCTCATTGCTAAAGCTACAGGAGAGCCTTTTACAAGGGGGTCAGTTTCCCAATACTCTTCTTGATTATTTCGGATATTGTAGGATATGGCAGCACTAATATACCTATGAAAGTGTTTAGTTCTTCTGTAGATATTTGTTAGCCATTTTGTTGGCTAGCTTCTATGATATAGTTTTTTATTTCTCTGGAGAAAAAGCATTCAAATAACTCCACAGGTGACATAGATAATATTTTTTTCCGTACATTATCAGACAGAAAAACTTGATCATCTAGATTTCCAGGGCAAACTTTTTCTTAGTTACTCCATGAAAAAACGTGATTTGGTTCCCATTGTTTTTGAGATGCTGTTTAGTTATGGAAAACAGATCTATATGATACATTCGGTCTGGGAAATTCCGAACTCGAATTCTCGTCATCTGATGAATCATCTTCATCAGAGCCAGAGTCATCTGGATTAGGTATAATGATACGTTCATCATTTTCATCGGAATCCCATTCCGATTCGGAGTTTGTTGCAATTTTTGAGGCTTTACGCTTTGGCATTTTTTTTTTGCTAGGTGTACTCGAAAATTCCCAGGATGACAATGCGGTGAAGGTGTGGTTTGATGTCAGAGTGCAATAAAGGTTACGGAGTCGTTGGAAATTTGGTATTGAAAAACTATGCGCTTTTCGGAAAATTTGTCAAGAATAAAAAGTTCTTTTAATCAGCCGAGGAATACGCCTGAATATTTCCGGAGCGTTTTGAGCAAAATTTTGAATTTTGCAAAAATTGTTCATATGCAAATTCCAAAATTTTGCTCAAAACGCTTCGAAAAAATTCAGGCGTATTCCATAGGTGATTACAAGAACTTTTTATTCTTGATGATTTTTCCGAAAAGCGCATCGTTTATTGTAAAAAAATTCATGAATGTTTTCACAAAAACTTTGCCATTAAGACGCTATTTTGAAAATACTAAAACGAAAAACCGATCTTTAAACCATGGATTCTCAAAGTTTAAACATTTATTCCACCAGTTAGTGAGATTCCAGGTTAATTACAGACTCGAAAAGCTTTGGAAAATGGTTCACAAAAAAAAATAGGCACGAAAAATCATGTTTTTTTTTGGTTTAAACTGCATTTTGGGATAATAAGTAATTTTTTTGAGGAATTTCATTGGCACCGTCGGAAAG
>NC_046662.1:58381443-58382698 GCF_010883055.1 Belonocnema kinseyi | reverse complement strand
TATAGAGATGGCATTACTAGACTAGAACACCGCTATGAGAAATGTATCAGCCTTGAAGGAGATTATGTTGAGAAATAAAAAAAAAAAATTCTTAAAAACGTTGTTTTTCTTGGTCAGGCCGGAAACTTATCAATCCACCCTCGTAGATAGTCCAGTCTGCGGGAACAGTTTTGTCGAACTTGGTGAGCAATGCGACTGTGGTCTCGAAAAATATTGTGATAATCCATGTTGTAATGCCTCAACTTGTATGCTTCACGCCTACGCAACATGCGCCACCGTTCACTGTTGTGACCTCAAAACCTCCGAGCTACAATCGGCTGATTTTGAATGTCGCTCAGCAGAACATGAATGCGATTTGCCTGAATTCTGCTCTGGCCAGAGCGAATATTGCCTGAAAGACGATCCTAAACATGTACTAGATGGTACTAAGTGTGGCCCCCTGAGGTAAAATTTTAAATAATCATCAAATACAGTGAAACTTCTCTATAGAGCCGATTTTGAGGCTGACGATGGGTGGGAACTAACTCATTATAGCCCGCTTCACTTTTGTTTGTTCACGCCTGAGTGATCGCCTGCGTGACAACTGCAAACCCTGCACAGCTCCTGTTACATCCACATGCGGCGCGGCATCAATTCTCGGAAGAGCTATAGAAGTTAGGGCTATTGAAGGGTTTCACCGTACTAAATATTTGTTCACATCAAATGAACCAGTGAAATCTCATTGATTCCTAGTAAAGTATCATCGGTTAAAATAGCCAAACATGTGTTAATTATAAGGGACCGTACTTAAACGGTGTTAAAAAGTGAACTAGAATCTTCTTTGGATAAAAACTAAACTATTTTTCATAGATTTTTTTTAATTCATCTGTTTTAGAAAAAATTTCATTTTTCCTGAATAAAAATGCAACTATTCAGTTGAAAATTCAAATCTTTGTTCAAATTTTGTCTTTTTGATTTCAAAATTCACCTGCTTCAGCATAAATTACATCTTTTTTCGATAAAAAGGCAATTGTTTAGTTCCAAATTCAACTATTTTATTGAAAATGTATCCTTTTTGGTTGAAACAACCCGTCTTTTTGAATATAAAATTCGATTATTTTGTATAAACTTATCTTTTAATAAAAAGTTCATATTTTCATATTTTAAAGTCATTTGAAATCTTTTTCTGATAAAAATTCAATTTTTTTTTTAGTTTATCTTTTTGATAGAAATTTTTTTAGTAGAAATTTCATTTATTAAGATAATAAATTCAACT
>NC_046662.1:58378547-58381343 GCF_010883055.1 Belonocnema kinseyi | reverse complement strand
TAATCATCAAATACAGTGAAACTTTTCTATAGAGCCGATTTTGAGGCTGACGATGGGTGGGAACTAACTCATTATAGCCCGCTTCACTTTTGTTTGTTCACGGCTGAGTGTTCGCCTGCGTGACAACTGCAAACCCTGCACAGCTCCTGTTACATCTACATGGGGCGCGGCATCAATTCTCGAAAGAGCTATAGAAGTTAGGGCTATTGAAGGGTTTCACTGTACTAAATATTTGTTCTCATCAAATGAACCAGTGAAATCTCACTGATTCCTAGTAAAGTATCACCGGTTAAAACAGCCAAAAATGTGTTAATTATAAGGGACCGTACTTAAACGGTGTTAAAAAGTGAACTAGAATCTTCTTTGGATAAAAACTAAACTATTTTTCAAAGATTTTTTTAATTCATCTGTTTTAGAAAAAATTTCATTTTTCCTCAATAAAAATGCAACTATTCAGTTGAAAATTCAAATCTTTGTTCAAATTTTGTCTTTTTGATTTCAAAATTCACCTGCTTCAGCATAAATTACATCTTTTTTCGATAAAAAGGCAATTGTTTAGTTCCAAATTCAACTATTTTATTAAAAATGTATCCTTTTTGGTTGAAACAACCCGTATTTTTGAATATAAAATTCAATTTTTTTTGTCTAAACTTATCTTTTAATGAAAAGTTCATATTTTCATATTTTAAAGTCATCTGAAATCTTTTTCTGATAAAAATTCAATTTTTTTTAGTTTATCTTTTTGATTCAAAAAGTCATGTTTTAGTAGAAATTTCATTTATTAGGATAATAAATTCAACTTTTTGGTTACAAATTGTTTTTCTTTGCTTAAGTATTCAAATCATTTAAACAAAATCATTTTTTTTAAGATTGAAATTTTTATTTGAAAATTCATTGAATTTAGTGGAAAAGTCTTTTTTCAAATTAGTTTTTTAACTGAAAATTTAAGTTATATCCTTTGTTTAAATATTACATTTTTGTAGAGAAAATTCGTCTTTTGGTTCAAAGGTTCAACAATTGAGATTAACTTTTATTTATTTCTTGAGTGAAAAATCTTTATTAATATTTATAAATATTCTGTTTCAGCTGACATATAGATATGATGTGAATGCTAGAACTTTTATTGTGTGCCGCGAAGGCATGGTTGCGTATTCAGAATTGATTTCCGAGGTCACCATCCTCAGTTGCAAATGCATTTCAAAATTATTTTACAGATTGAAACTCGTATACTAGTATAGTGGTTAAGACTGTTGACTTGCGTGCGTAGGTTTATGCGTTTGAATCCCCCCCCCCCCTCCCTCCGCCCTATTGCGTGCGAAATTTTAATTGTATTATAAGCATTATAACTTACAAATAACGATTATATATAAGTATATCCGAAAATATTTATAAGAAATAACCGTGCGCTTATTTATTAATTATTTTTTAGCGATACTTTTTCACAATTTATAGTACTGTCTTAACTGTAGTCTACGTCGATAATATAATTCATATCTCTTTATATTATTCGTTAAGGGCATATGGTACTTAGAAAATTGTCGATTTTACCAGTTTTAGGTTCCGACGGCTTTTTTTCTTTAATAATCAATATTTTGTCTTAAAAATTTGGGACATGATAGCGACCATGCTAACGGACGTCCCCACACACTTTTTTATGGTTTAATTCAAAAAAGTTTTAACTTAGCAAAATCTGATTAATTTGCATAGCGCTTAGGAATTAGTATCGATTTGACCAGTTTTAGGTTCCGACGGCTTTTTTTCTAGAATAATCAATATTTTGTCTTAAAAAATTGGGAAATGATAGCGAACATGCTAACGGACGTCCCCACACACTTTTTTTGTGTTTTTTATCAAAAAATTTTTGATATTGCTAACAACGTACGTGTATATTTCGAGGTTATGTGTGTTACAATTCACCCGAACGTTACTTCCAAACTACACAATATTTTTGGCCGAAAACTTTGGACTTGCAAATAAACATAGTAACTAATCTCCCGGAACTAACCCTTTTTGCAGGCAATCAAAAAAGTTTATTTCATAAATAATTTCCAGATTATCGGAAAGGCAGAGATGAAAAACGACGTAACCTCAAAATAATACATATGCCGGGGAAACTAAGTATCACATGCCCTTAAAGTGACATGATAATTCGTAATTGCAGCATCCAGGAACTGTACAGAATAGTGACTGGATCGGTAAAATCTACTGATCCGCAGGTCAGCACCACTTGAAAATCGGTACTAGTAACCATCATTGATAGTGATACTTATTTGCCTATAATTGTAACGTTTACTGAACTGTCATGTTATCCATATACGTACTAGGAAGATCGGTGGATTTAACTTGGTTTTCAGTAAAATGTAAGGTTCTTTTTTCTGCGTGTAATTACCAGGTGTATACATATGAAACCGGTATTGCCATTTAGCGGCCAGTAGGCACACTTGTAGGCCTGTCGGAACTTACCATTTGTGCTAATTGGCGTATTGTCATCTGTCAACAATATCCAATACCAAACATTTCAAGTTTCATATGACATCGTGATTTTTTTCGCTCTTGAAAATGTCGAAATACGTGCCTTCAAACAACGATTTGCGGGGAACATTAATTTTCTGTTTCCATTTGGGTAAATCGGCGATAGAATCTCATCGAATGCTTGTCGAAGCTTACGGAGAGCATGCTCTTGGTCGAACGCTCTTCGTACAGCTGGCAACCGCTACCCCACCCCGCTTACTCACCAGACTTGGCTCCATCCGACTACCACTTATTTGCATCGATGGGGCACGCACTCAGCGAACA
>NC_046662.1:58376591-58378447 GCF_010883055.1 Belonocnema kinseyi | reverse complement strand
AATGAGAAAATTTCGGTAAAACATGTAGAATCAGCAGCAGATAACACAAAAAAATGGGTTCTTACTGACATATCTCCTCCGAAATAAATGACACTATTGTAGGCGAATTAGAACTTATGTAATACCATTTAGGAAAAGCGCAAAAATTAACTGAAAGATAGAATTCCCCATTTATCTTCAATTTAATGAAGTTAAACTACGCTGTATAGCGCTGGCGTCGTAAATTGTCGCTACACCTCGAATAAAAATGGAGCAATTATAAGACGAAAGATTATCTAGGCAAAGTTAAAAATCGGAAATTATCTACGAATCATGTTAAGTTTATCTGGTAAGGTTAATTTTTGTTTCGGTGAATCTTTCACCTGAATCGATGTAAACCTCATCTTTAATTTTTTCTGTGATCGCCTGTTCACTATTCGGACCCTCGCTAGATCACAAAAAAAGAAATACAATGTGAAAGCGTAATAAACTTAAATTCTTACGTTATAGATTGCACAATTATGCGGTATATAATGTATAAACTTGCCATGTACGATATCACGATTTTGCGCTATTATAATGCGATTATTACGATATATAGCGCAGAAATTACAGTATATATTGTAATTTATGCGATATAGTTTTCCCAGCGTATGATTTAAAATTTGAAAAGATTTCAAAAAACTTGAAACAAAATGTAAATTTTTTAAGATGTCAAAATTCAATTTTGAAATTTTTTCAAAACTTTGAAAAGTTTCAATATAAAAAAAATTCTTAAGATTCCTGAAAATATTTAAAATTTTTCTTTATTTAAAAAAATAATGTTAAGGGTTATTATTTTTAAGGGTTATCTACTTAGTCCTTTAAGGTACAGCGCTTTATCGCTAACATACTGTTTTTTCATGAATGATTTTAAGTTTTTAAGAATTAAAGTTCGACTGTACATAAAGCAATACTATAAAAATTGAGAAAAACATGGATTTTATAGAATTTTGTAACTTAGTGGTAAAATTTTGGTAAATTTAAAAAAAATTTGTAACACTAGGTATCAAGATTTTGCTTATCATCAATCGGTAGGACATTACAGTATATTTTTTCGTAGAATAGAAGCATGAAGATGAAAATGTTCTATCTTTTCGCATTTTTCAGAAAAACGGGTTGAAAAGGTTTTAAATGATATGGAACATTAAATCTTGAATATCTAGGAAAATATTGATGCTACGATAAAAATAAGACCAGGTTCAGAATCAGCGCCTCAAAATACATTACGAAATACCATAAAAATTTAATAAACAAAAATTTTATAAAAAATTTCTTCTGGTAGTTGACAATAAGGAATATACATATTTTCAGGAAGACATCAAGAAAATTCAAGAATATTGCAAGAATATTGCCAACCATGTCAACGCCGTGGGTTTCGCAACATACATAATCATTTATATCATTTAGAGTGTCGAATTAATAAATACAGTTTGCTGCCTGTCGATAAATCCTGCAAAATTTAAACTTTGTTCTCTAATTGTAATGGCTCAATTGAAATTGCCTTTCCTTGGTGGTTTTGAGATTAAAACTAGTTCTTTGGATTCAACACATTTTTTTTTAATTATCTTTTTACAGCTTTTCAGGCCTCTGAATATATTCGTTGCCCTTGTGGGCGTCGAAGTATGGTCAAACTGGGATGCAATAATGGTCTCCAATTCATCAACCGCCGCGTTATCAAATTTTAGGAGGTACCACAAAAAAGCTAGTCCAGGCTGTTCCGCATGAGCTTGCCCTACTACTAACGTAATTACTATTTCATTAATTGTTTCCTTAAATATATTTTGTTTCAAAATAGAATTTTTTGATTTAAATCAAAATTCTAAGAGCGTTTGAAT
>NC_046662.1:58375471-58376491 GCF_010883055.1 Belonocnema kinseyi | reverse complement strand
TAGTTCTTATATATAGTTCTATAGATACTCACACTGGAGGCTCTGTGTAATTTTTGTAAGTCAGCGCCGAGAAAATCATTTTGCGTTTCATCAAATCCTGTACAAAAGAAATAGAGAAATAATCAAGTGCAACCGAATTCTTATAATATTTTTTAGATCAGTACTTTACTAGAGAGACCGATTTCAGGATTTGTTTGGAAAATGTACTTCTTGCAAAGACTTTGTTCAAGTTTCTATCTACCACATTACGCAAAAACATTTTTATAAAATTTTTGTTTATTAAATTTTTATGGTATTTCGTAATGTATTTTGAGGCACTGATTCTGAACCTGGTCTTATTTTTTTCGTAGCATCAATATTTTCCTAGATATTCAAGATTTAATGTTCAATATCATATAAAACCTTTTTAACCCGTTTTTCTCAAAAATGCGAAATGATAGAACATTTTCACCTTCATGCTTCTATTCTACAAAAAAACATACTGAAATGTCCTACCAATTCATGATAAACAAAATCTTGATACCTAGTGTTACACATTTTTTCAAATTTACCAAAATTTTACCACTAAGTTACAAAATTCTATAAAGTCCATGTTTTTTTCAATTTTTATAGTATTGCTTTTTGTACACTCGAACTTCAATTCTTAAAAACTTAAAATCATTCATGAAAAAACAGTATGTTAGCGATAAAGCGCTGTACCTTAAAGGACTAAGTAGATAACCCTTAAAAATAATAACCCTTAACATTATTTTTTTAAATAAAGAAAAACTTTAAATATTTTCAGGAATCTTAAGAATTTTTTTTATATTGAAACTTTTCAAGGCTTTGAAAAAACTTCAAAATTGAATTTCGAAATCTTAAAAAATTTACATTTTGTTTCAAGTTTTTTTAAATCTTTTCAAATTTTAAATCATACACTGAGAAAACTATATCGCATAAATTACAATATATACTGTAATTTCTGCGCTATATATCGTAATAATCGCATTATAATAGCGCAAAATCGTGATATCGTACATT
>NC_046662.1:58373831-58375371 GCF_010883055.1 Belonocnema kinseyi | reverse complement strand
ATTTTTTCTGTGATCGCCTGTTCACTATTCGAACCCTCGCTAGATCACAAAAAAAGAAATACAATGTGAAAGCGTAATAAACTTAAAATCTTACGTTATAGACTGCACAATTATGCGGTATATAATGTATAAACTTGCCATGTACGATATCACGATTTTGCGCTATTACAATGCGATTATTACGATATATAGCGCAGAAATTACAGTATATATTGTAATTTATGCGATATAGTTTTCCCAGCGTATGATTTAAAATTTTAAAAGATTTCAAAAAACTTGAAACAAAATGTAAATTTTTTAAGATGTCAAAATTCAATTTCGAAGTTTTTTCAAAACTTTGAAAAGCTTCATTATAAAAAAAATTCTTAAGATTCCTGAAAATATTTAAAGTGTTTCTTTATTTAAAAAAATAATGTTAAGGGTTATTATTTTTAAGGGTTATCTACTTAGTCCTTTAAGGTACAGCGCTTTATCGCTAACATACTGTTTTTTCATGAATGATTTTAAGTTTTTAAGAATTAAAGTTCGACTGTACATAAAGCAATACTACAAAAATTGAAAAAAACATGGATTTTATAGAATTTTGTAACTTAGTGGTAAAATTTCGATCGACGAATATCGATAGTCTCTTTTTTTTAAAGGGATTTTATATATTTTTTTTTACATTTTTTAATTTTTTTTTATGGAGAATTTTTTTCATTTCAGATTTCAATCCGTTGAAATAATTTTGATCCTGCTGTTTTAGAATGTAATTTTGAGAAACAATGTAAGCAGCAATACATGTTGCAATCAACGCAAAATCTAGTAGTCCTCTGGCGACATTGTTCATTATTACATAATGCTCTTGTTCGTCATTCGTATCTGTGAGTTTCGAAATCACCTAGTTTTGATTGCGACAAATATTTCCTGCTGATTTCTTTACAGAAATCTTTCATTTTCAATTTAGCTATATTATTCTTGTTGCAAATTTTCCAAATTATGGTAGCATTTGTAATTGATGATTCTATTATTCGTGAAAAAATTTTAAAAGTCCATTTCTTTGAAGTAATAGATGGAGAAGCTTTTTTGCGTCTGAAATCGTGCAAATCTACCCCTCCCATGTAATTATTATACAAAGAAAAAGCTCGAGGAAATCCTAGTTCTACTTTCTCTTGAGCAGCTCGTGAAAATCTTTTCACTGGGGTTATGGGAGTGATACCACATGCTGTGGAAAGAATAGAGACTTGTTTTGAGTCTATTACACTGATAAAATTCATCCCGCTGTTGCGATCATGACTTACTTTGTACGATACTCGCGGATTGTTTTTTGCAAATTCATGCTTTCTTTCACTCTGTCTTTACGGACAGTTCCTGTTGACCGTAAACCACATATATGCAGGTGGATGAGTAAATCTGGGCTGGTAAAGAAATTATCAAAATACACATAATTTTTTTCATAAAAGGCCATTGAGAAGTGGATTGATCATTTGTAAAACAACTCTGGAGCCAAGTGCACATGCCAATACATTTATTCCAATGCTTGGATCATTTTTGCCACAAT
>NC_046662.1:58372350-58373731 GCF_010883055.1 Belonocnema kinseyi | reverse complement strand
AACAATGTCGCCAGAGGACTACTAGATTTTGCATTGATTGCAACATGTATTGCTGCTTACATTGTTTCTCAAAATTACGTTCTGAAACAGCAGGATCAAAATTATTTCAACGGATTGAAATCTGAAATGAAAAAAATTCTACATAAAAAAAAATTAAAAAATGTAAAAAAAATATATAAAATCCCTTTAAAAAAAAGAGACTATCGATATTCGTCGATCGAAATTTTAGCACTAAGTTACAAAATTCTATAAAATCCATGTTTTTTTCAATTTTTATAGTATTGCTTTATGTACAGTCGAACTTTAATTCTTAAAAACTTAAAATCATTCATGAAAAAACAGTATGTTAGCGATAAAGCGATGTACCTTAAAGGACTAAGTAGATAACCCTTAAAAATAATAACCCTTAACATTATTTTTTTAAATAAAGAAACACTTTAAATATTTTCAGGAATCTTAAGAATTTTTTTTATATTGAAGCTTTTCAAAGTTTTGAAAAAACTTCAAAATTGAATTTTGACATCTTAAAAAATTTACATTTTGTTTCAAGTTTTTTGAAATCTTTTAAAATTTGAAATCATACGCTGGGAAAACTATATCGCATAAATTACAATATATACTGTAATTTCTGCGCTATATATCGTAATAATCGCATTATAATAGCGCAAAATCGTGATATCGTACATGGCAAGTTTATACATTATATACCGCATAATTGTGCAATCTATAACGTAAGATTTTAAGTTTATTACGCTTTCACATTGTATTTCTTTTTTTGTGATCTAGCGAGGGTTCGAATAGTGAACAGGCGATCACAGAAAAAATTAAAGATGAGGTTTACATCGATTCCAGGTGAAAGATTCACCGAAACAAAAATTAACCTTACTAGATAAACTTAACATGATTCGTAGATAATTTCCGATTTTTAACTTTGCCTGGATAATCTTTCGTCTTATAATTTCTCCATTTTTATTCGAGGTGTAGCGACAATTTACGACGCCAGCGCTATACAGCGTAGTTTAACTTCATTAAATTGGAGATAAATGGGGACTCCCATCTTTCAGTTAATTTTTGCGCTTTTCCTAAATGGTATTACATAAGTTCTAATTCGTCTACAATAGTGTCATTTATTTCGAAGGAGATATGTCAGTAAGAACCCATTTTTTTGCGTTATCTGCTGCTGATTCTGCATGTTTTACCGAAATTTTCTCATTTCAGCGTGACACAGCAGATGAGATCAGAATTATTCTCATAACCTCAGTGAAACTTTCGACGAATACGTAAAGAAATCAGCAGGAAATATTTGTCGCAATCAAAACTAGGTGATTTCGAAACTCACAGATACGAATCACGAACAAGAGCATTATGTAATAATGAACAA
>NC_046662.1:58352513-58372250 GCF_010883055.1 Belonocnema kinseyi | reverse complement strand
CGACAACGCCCGAGTTCACACATGCTTCGTTTCAATGGCTAAAATTGAAGAACTAAAATTCGAATTGGTCGAACACCCACCGTATTCACCAGATTTAGCCTCAAAACGTGGAAATTTTACAAAAACGAAGGGGGCCAAATTTTACACAAATCTAATACCTTCTCTTCATGAGAATCTAAAAAGTCATCGGCAAGGTATTCAAATGAGCCAAAGATGAATACATTCTCTCAATTTTCTAAACTTCTTTAAATTCTAGAAATAATGAAAATTGGAATAATAGTTACAATTAGAAGGACGTTATATTCTTTAAAACTGTGACTAAGAGTTAAATAAAATAAAATCTAAATGTTCATAATTTTGTATTGTTAGTTAAAATTAATAGTATTTAATATTTTCAATTGCTTAACATTTAAAAAATAGCATAAATTTAATAGAAGATATAGTTGTCGAAAAGAAAAAAATTAGCTCTGGCCTAATTCTGTATGATTGCAGTAACTTATCAGTACAGATCTTCTCATCGATAATGTAAACAGATGCGATAACCGTCGCGATAACATCTTCCAATTCACTTTTTAATATAGGGCACATGGGCAATCGGTTAACGCAGATAAATATGGTATTTATTGCTATCTCCTGGTAACACGAATAAAACGGAAGATAAAGTTTGCATCGATTTCAGGTGAAACATTCGCTGCAACAAGAATTAATATTTAAACTTAATTTTATGGTGAAATAAATTAAAGATTCAACTTACTTATTCTATTAGAAATCCTGTTAATGCTTCAACATTAAAAATAATTCGATCCCTATTTTTCTTTTTGATGGAAAAGGAACGATGGTTGTTGATGTGTCAAATTCTTTACTTTAATTCACGAAAAATACGTTTTATTTCCTTTGCAAGAGGTTTTATTATTTTCTAAATAACAATGAAGTAAGCAAAAAATTAGTTTTAAATCTGGTGTCCTGATTTATAGCTCGAATTCACTCATACATTGTCATTTTCTTATTATCAACTTATTCTATTCTCTCATATTTTAGGACACTCAATTGTAAAATGCCCGATAATGATTCAAATTAATTTATCATGCTAGAAAACAAGATGATATTTTCTAACAGTGAAGACAAAATTAAATTGCAATTTTTCAATATTTTTCAACATTTTTACCTCCGCTGTTTTTTAGGATTTTTAATTTTTGTATTTCTGTAAACATTATTGTCTAAAAAAGTCAACTTTTTGGCTGTCATCCTTCAATTCCTTCAAATTGTTTTGATCTATTTTGATGTCATTTGAATTCTTTAAATTCTAGTGCACATCAAAATTTCTCTAGGTTGAACCCTAGTTTGAAGACTTACACCACTCATGAAATTAACATAAATGAAATCTGCATAATATTAATTTAAAAAGGACAGTTGTTAGGTTTTATTTTTAAAGCTACGTATGCGAAGAATTTTGTAGGTTCTAAAAGGTACAACAGTGTCTGACTACAAAGGAACTTTACCACTAAGAAGGAGAGGTCGCGAGATGTGCGTCGCCGATTCGACTGGGGCTTTACAGGGTGAAAGTATATAAAAATCTATTAGGTTCGTATTTTTTCAATAATTGTATAGAATATTTTTTAATTGGCATTAGGGTCGATAATTGTTTTTGAAATTAATTTTTTCAATAACACAAAATCTTAATTCAATAAAAAAAAGTGTTTTTGATCCAGTGGTTCCGATATCTCGGAAACTAAGACTTATTGGATTGAAGAAAACAATACGCACCTAATGGATTGTTATGTACTTTAAACCTGTGAAGCCCCTGTCAAATCGACGACGCACATCTCGCGACCTTTCCTTGTTAGACAATACAGCATATAAGCAAAACATTTATTTTCAAATTTTCCAATCTAAACTAAGAGTCTTATTATAAAAACCATTAAAAGTTAAATCTCTTATTTAAAAATAAAACAAAAGTTTCATTAGAAAAACGTATATCTAATATTGAGGAAACAGATGCGGAAGTTCATAAGATAAAAGTAACAATGAGCAAAAACATAAGCAAGTTCAGCTACGGTTGAGATAAAAATGTAATCTGCAGTTTAAATATAAAATAAAATCTCACTTCCGAGATATTAGGTTTTTGAATTCGAGTTAAAAATATATAATCTAAAACAGCTAGTAAAACCCAAGTAAATCGTCCAGGAATATTGAAGTTACAAATTCACAGATTTTAAAAATTGGCCATCGATACTTATTGACAATTGAAAGTTCTATATTTTACGAAATTAAAAAATTACTCCCGAGATATGGGAATTTAGAATAAAAGTAAGAACATACAAAATGTGTAAGTATATAATTATTTTTTAAGGCATACGACTCCTTCATTACTTTCGGAAAACTTTTAAGTTTGCAGGATATTATCAAACTTTACAGAAAATTTTAGTTTATTTAAAATATATTTAAAACTCTTAGACGTTCGAAAAAATAAAAAAAAATTTTTTTTTGGATTTTAGATTTCCAGAAATCTTGAGATCTTTGTTGTTATTTTGAAACCTTCTAAAATCTTTAAAAAGCTTAAACATTTTATTAGAAAAAATGTTAATATCTATATTTTTGGTTCTAAGTTTAATGAATTCTTTTCGAATTTTTAGATCGGTTAATTCAAATATTAATAATGTAGTATTAAATTATTATAAAGACCATGAAACACATATTTTTCATCATAAAGTGAAAGTAAAAAACTTATCAGCATTTTAAAAAATTGGATTTTTTATATTTTTAAGGAAATATGATATTTTCTTAAACGGAAAACATTCAATTTTGTATTTCAGTGCTAAAGACCTTTTTCCATCGAATATTATTTTTAATGAATTATGAATATATTATTTAGATAAAATAAATGATAATTTAACCAAAAAGATTTGCATAATTTTAAATTAAAGAACCGTTGAATTAATGCATAGGATAGGATCTAATCACATCAAAGTTTTTCAGCAGGGGTGATGGATGACTATTAGGTATTTTCACTTCAATCAACAGCTAACTTCACGTCGTAGATTGCTGAGGGGAAAACAAGGGTACAAATACATGGGATTCAGTTCATTTTTGCCCTATTTTGCTAATATCTTCGTAAAGGTTAATTTTTTCGATATAAGTGTATTTGAAAAATAGTTTTTATATTTTAATTACTATTTAATAAAATCAAAAAATGCCAATAATGATTATTAATTACAAAGATATTACAGAAATGAAGTTTTGTTCCATGCATCAGATCCATTATTTCCCCCTCAGCTTTGAACAAAGTGAAGTTAGCTGATGGTTAAAGTAAAAATACCAGCCCCATGCATCGCCCCCACTTTTCTGTTTTCTTACGATCTGGAGGGGAATTGTCGGTTAAACTAAACCAACAGATGGCGCAACAAAAAGTAGGTCTGTCTTTTTTATTGAATTGCATTAAGAAAAAGCAAAAATAATTAAAAACTTAATGCTGTTTGTAAATAAGCAAAAAAATAGATGAAAAAAAAGTCTAACTATTACTAATTATTTAAAAAAAGAAAAAGTCATGAAAATATGTAGTTTAATATGAATAAAATTTAATTTTGAGATACATTTTGAAAGCAGTTCGAACTTTATATTTTTGTGATTTATTTTGCTCATATTATTGATTTTATTACTTGTTAAAGTTAAACAAAATTATTTTTTGTTAAAATTATTAATGTTGCTAATGAAAAAATTAATAATAATAAAGACCTCAATGACAAAAATATTAAAAACATATACATCATCAGAAGAATTAATAAAAAATATATGGCGTATATTGTATATTGAGGGAATAATTTGGTAAAAAGTCAATGACACGAATGATAAATAAGGAAATGGATTTAATATTATTTAATATAATGTATATATTTATTTAAATTGAACCGAATATCATATATACATTTATACAGTGCAAATCATTTATTTGTTGTTTAATCTTGAAAGCTTTTTTCTCGCTGCATTCAACCCCTAATAATTTTATTTAAAAAATTTAACTTAAAGGAGATTTTAAATTAAACAGTTAATTGTATTATTGAATAGACTATAAACTATTAAACTCTATAAACAAACGTACCGAACTCATGACGGACAGTTGGAGGAAATTCACTTTTTTCGTTCAGCTTGACGCTCCGAACTTTTGTCTTCTCTATTTTTTTATTAATAATTTTTCTACTCAAAGCATGGAAAAACAGAAATTGTGTACATAAAAATTCTTTAAGCTTTGATAACTGATCAGGAAAACTTTATATTGTCTTAAATTAATGTTTAGGAAATCATAAAATACAAATAATTTTTTTATCATTCCATTTATTTGTTGCAAACAAATTTGATAAACAAATTAACAAATAGTCTTATAATCTGTACAATTTTTTGGTGCTAAAAGTGCTTCACATTAATGTAGAAATGACATTTATTAACAAAAATAATTTAAAAGTTTATAATAACTATTGTTATAAACAATTCTTGTGGCAAAATATTATAATTTGAGATTTTTCAAATTATTATTTCCTTCAAGCGCCAGGAAGAATGCAGGTATTCCCTAAAACAATAAATATTTAATAATATTTGATAAAATGTAACAATTTAAATTTTTCAAATACATTAGATAACGAAATTCAAAATTTTGGTCCTTTCGCATAGAATTTTTTTTACACTGGAAATATTTTAAGCTGTTGGGCGAATAACTGCTAGTCACAAAAATATTTGAGAAGTTAACAATAACCATTGTTATAAATAATTCTCGTGACAAAATATTCAAATGTAAGGTTTTATCGAAATTGTTATTTTCTTTAATCGCTACAATGGCTATGGATATTCCTAAACAATGTATCTGTGATCATATTTAGTGGAATATAACAACTTACATATTTATAAACAATTTACATAAAAATGTCCCAATGTTGGCAGTTTCACTTGGAAAAAGTCGGGTTTTCAATCGTTATGGATTGGAAATGAATTATAACACTGCATGCTAAGATTCATTCAATACAAAATCTTTTGACAATAACCCCCTGACTTGGCCATCAAAGAAAATTTTAATTTGATAAAACCTTAAGTTTAAATATGTTGTCACAAGAATTGCTAATAACAGTGGTTATTGCTAAATCTTCTAATATATTTTTGACTAGCAGTCATTCGTCCAATAGCCTAAACATTTCCAGTGCAAAAAAAATTTCTATGCGAAAGGGCAAACATTTTAAATTTGCTTATGTAATTTGTTTACTAAAATTTAAATTGTTATATTTTTATCAAATATTGATTATTTTAAGAAATACCTGAAGTCGTTCTGCCCATTGAAGGAAATTATAATTTGAAAAATCTCAAATTCTAATATTATAATATTATAATTATTATTATATTTATATTGGATATAAATAATATATTTTTTATTAATTCTTCTGATCATGTATATGTTTAAAATATTTTTGTCACTGAGGTCTTAAATATTATTAATTTTTTAATTAGCTATATTAATAATTTCAACAATAAATAATTTTGTTTAACTAGAACAAATAATAAAATCAATAATATCAGCAAAATAAATCATAGAAATATGAAGTTTGAACTGCTTTCAAAATTTATCTAAAAATTAAATTTTATTCATATTAAACTACATATCTTTATGACTTTTTCTTTTTTGAAATAATTAGTAATAGTTACTCTTATTTTTTGTTTATTTGGAAACAGCATCAAGTTTTTAATTATTTTTGCTTTTTCTTAATGCAATTCAATGAAAAAGACAGACCTACTTTTTGTGGTGCCATCTGTTGGCTTAGTTGACCGACATTTCTCCTCCGGCTCGTAAGAAAACTACTACACATACACATATACGGTCGAGGCAGGGGGCTGGAAAATACCTTATAGGATTGTTTGGCGGCCAAATGTTTCAAATGTTTGGAAGTTTTGAAGATCAACCTACGTGTAGCTGTCAAAAGAGAAAAAAAAGCTTAGCTTGGTTATAGAACTGGACAGAGGAAATAAGAACCGTGATCACCAGTAAGCCCGGCAAGCCCCAAACAAAGACTGATTTTCGATTTTCACTGAATCGAATTTTTTGATCAAGGTAAATATGAAGCAGATAAACTAACTCAACCTTTAATGGTAAGGGTTTTGGAGCAAAATGCAAAGTTCTACACAAACAGTCATGAGAAAATTGGTTTTTTTATTAATTTATTTAATTTGGCAAACAAACTGAATTTGACAACACTGACAATCTTCCGGAAAAAACAGCCTGCGCATGCGCAGCTCGGCAAGTGTTGCCAATCGCGAGATTTTAATTCTTCAACACACAAATTCTCAGCTCAAATGATTGGGTTTATTGATAATATTTAAAAAGAGAATGTTTAAAATAAATAATAACCTCAAATACACTCTTTAAAAACACATCATCAGTTTGAGGGAGAAATTCATTTCTCATACAAAATAAAAATTGCTATGAATTATTCATTTATTAAATGTTTTTGAAACCTTAAATTCAAGCGAAAATTAGATTCTGAAATCCAAGAAAAAGGCAATAAGTATGATCAGTTTTTATTTTAAACTTATATAAAATACATTTATCGTAAGATTATTGAGAACATTTAAAACGGGGTTTAAAGATTTTTAATGTTTCAAAATACATTTAAACTTGGTAAATATATGCTTGAATGATATTCGAGTTTTCGAAAGATTATTTTAAAATTCTGTAAAAATAAAGAAATTGCCTTTCAATCTACCAAATTTTCTTCACAATTTTGAAATCTTTTTGAATGTTTTCAATTATTACCTCAAAGTTAATGTTTGAATGTTAAAACTAATTCAAGTTTCCCAGGAATTGTCGAAATATTTTTTCATTCTCTTGAAACCTTTCGATATGCTTAAAAAGGTTTGAAATTGCTTTTCGAAATGTTCAAAAATTTATATTTTATTGGACATTTTTTAAACTCTTCTACAAAATTAAAAAAAAATCTGCATTAACGTCCTAACCTTATAAATATCTTTAAATTTTCTTTTACAACTTTACAAATCTTCTGAAATAATTAAAAATATTCTTTCAAAATTAAAATTCTCATTTATTTTTCTAGAAATTTTAAGAAAAAGTTTTCAATCTCTTGAAGCCTTTAAAACTTTTTAAAAACTTCTAAACTTTGTATTCGCAATCTGCGAAAAATATTTTGTTTTAGAAAACCATTTAAAAAAGATTTTAAATCTTTTTCAATTTTCTCCTCAAATTATTTTTTTTTTAAATAAAAATGATTTGAAATTTTCTTAGGAATCTTAAAAAAATTTTTTTTTAACTAAAGATATTTACTTGAATCAAAAGAAATTTGTTTAAATTAAAGAAATTTTCTTTTGATTGAGAGCCAATGAATATATTACTTTGATTTAAAGAAATTTGTTTTGGAACAGGAAATATTTTCTATATAATTCACTAAACAGTGAAATAGGCCAATATCAGGGGAAAAACAGAGTAATAAATAAATCCTATGAAATCCTTTCAACTCTTTCGAAATTTAAGGAAATTCTTTAAAACCGCATATAAAACAAAATATTAAAAATGATCTTTTATGCTTTGAAATCCTACGAAATGACCAGAAACTTGTTATTGTTTTAAGAGACCACTCTGAAATATTTATATTGTTAATTTTACTGCTATTAGAAATGCTAGTATAAAATCGAGAGATTATTTTTATTAATAATAAATAATTTGATGTTAATTGTTTCTGTCTCTTGGTATAAAATCAATATTTTTTAATATTGATTTTTATTTGTAAATTGTGAAAAAAATTGCTTTGAAGCTCCGCTGGGATCCGAACCCAGGTCGTTCAGATTGCTGGTCTGAAGCTCTTACCCACTAAGCTACGGAGAGACGAGATCAATTTCTGAACAACCCCCACAAGTTGAATTCCGGCGTAATTCCTTATACTTTTAAGATTAATTTTTCAAACATTTGATTGTCTTCCATTTTTTATGTTATGGTTTTGAATAGATAAAATGTATTAAATAATTTTATTTTAATTGTTTTTTCTAATGGTCTAAAATAAATATTTTTTTAATATTAATTTTTATTTCTAAATTGTGAAAAAATTATTATGATTAATATTATTATTTATTTATGTAACGTAAGATTTCGACAAATTTTACGGAATTTTGGAGTTTCATACAATTTCCAGGGACTTAAAGCGATTTCGTCAGATTTCATAAAAATTTGACGGGAGTTTAAATATTTCAAAATATATCAGGCGGTTTTAAGAGATACCAAAGGATATTAACAAATTTCGAAAAATTAAGCGGTTTTCAAGAGATTAAAAAAAATATTTCCACGTATTTGAAGGAATTGCGAAAGTTTTCGAGGGAGTTTAGAGGATTTTTAATATTTTCAGACATATACAGAAATTTAAAGGAATTCCAAAGGATTTGAAGAGATTTAAAACATTTTAAGGGAATCAAAGATTTTTGTAGGATTTCTAAAGATTTAATGATATTCCAAATAAACTTTGGAAAATAAATTAAATTAAATTTGAAGATTCCTCGTGATTTCAAAGATTTAAAGGGATTTTTGAAGTTATTAAAGAAATTTCAGAAAATTAAAGGACTTCAAAAATTTCCAGGGATTTAAACGTTTTTGTTTTTTTAGAGAAAGTTAATGAATTAACTCGATTTCATTTTAATTATAGAGAACTTCCACAGATTTTAAGAAATTTCGTTAGATTTCATCAAAATTGTACTGAATTTTAAAGACTTCCAAACACATCAGGCGATTTTAAGAATTCCAAAGGATTACAACCAATTTCGAGGGAATTCAACGGATTTGAAGGATTTCAAAAAATTTTTATGGGATCTCTAAATATTTCTATTAATGTCGAAAGATTTCAAAGGATCTTTGAAGGATTTTCAAAGATTTCACGGAATTTTTAGTGAACTTTGAAAAATAAATGAAATCAAATTTTTCAGAGAGAATAGACGCAGCAGCCTTAATTTAAATTATAATTAAGGGCTTTCAAATTATTTTTACGTTTATTAATGGATTATTATGTATTCCAAAGATTATAATAGATTATTTACGATTCTACTGATTTCAATGGATTTTGAGGTATTTGAAGGAATTTCACAAAGTTACAGGATTTTCTTAAATTGCTAAGAATTTCAAGCGATTGCAAAGATTTCTAGAGATTTTTACCTTTTTTCTACTTAATTTTAATTAATCATTTTAATTCAATTTATTTTAAAGAGATTTAGGACCACTCTCCTCTGCATATTTGATCACAAAATTTTTTTTGAAAGTAAAAAATGATCTATTAAAATGTAGTTCCTTTAAATTGCATTTTTTGTTTTTAATATTGAATACACTCTAACTAAAAATTGATACGTAAATTATTAATTATAGAAACTTCGTCTAATGTTGTATTAAGGTCTTCTGTCCCTACATCTTTTCTCCTCAAAATGTTTCAATTTTATTTGCAATTACTTAAATAAGAAATGTTTTTTGATAAACAATTAAAGGTTTTTAATAAACAGATTTGAAAACCAAATTTTGTTAAATCCAATGAAGGTCTTAAATTTGTTTAGCTTGCCATGTGTCTCCAAGCAAATATCGATCAAACAATCAGTGAGAGTGCAGTTTAAACGAAAGTTAGGTGTCTTTTATTTAATAACAATGGAATTGGTGAAAAAGGATTTGATAGAAACGATCACCAAGGAATGCAAGAAAAGAGATATTGACGTTTCAAGTGATTTAGTTTCTTTCTTGGTATGCTAGTTTTTAATAACTAAAATTTTAATTAACTATTTCAGTTCTGTAAGTAGTTAATATTTAAATCATTTTTGTTTTGTTTGTTAAGTTATCATTGATGCTTTTACATCCTGAATACTCAATCAATAAAGGGAATGATGAAGAAATGTTCAAAATGGTCTCGGTATTGATAGAAAAATTACTTGACGATACAAAACCAAGCATGGTCACTATCAAAATTCAACTTTATTTCGCTAAGCATTATTTTGATAGAGGTAATTATTTCAGTTTCTGAAATATCATATTTTAAAAAACTTACTTCAAGCCAAAGTAGAAAATTGTTTTTTTTCCTCATTTATGTTTAATAACTTACATTTAATTGCATTATTAAAATTAAAATCAACTTAACCAAATTAGGAGACATCATCAGAAAGCACAGATTAAGACTTCACGAAAAAACTGCATCGTTAGTGAAGGAAATATGCGAGACGAGAAAATTAGAAAGCAACAGAGATATGGAAAAACTTTATCAAAAAATATTGGTAGTGATTACACTACTGAGTGGCTTAGGAAATCCGACAGTGCCTCCCGTACTCAGGTAAATGGAGTTGATAAAAAATAAATGATAAATATGAATAAATTAATAAAATTATTTTTCTGAATTGAATAAAATGTCATCAGGAACCGTTAAAAAACTACGTCACACTTCCAAGGGACAGGTTTTGAGATGATTTGTGACGTCTGGGTGGGGGGGGGGGGGGGGGGGGGGCACGTGACACCACACATTGAAAATAAAAATTCACTAAAAATTGTTTTAAATGTTTGAAAAATGGAAAAATAATGCTTTTGTGAAGCTCTTTGCTTAGTGTGATTGCTAGGGAGACTAATCAGCTACCTGGGTCCGAGCAGTGTTGTGGAATAACTACATTAATTTAAAAATCTATATAGACATCATACTCTTTACCCTATTCCTCTCTTTTTCCCTTTTTGAAAGAATTCCTTTTTTTTCCTGATTTCATGGAACGTTTCGTTTCTCGTTTTTTTTATTTTTTTTTTATTAAATGCGAACTAAACTAATTGTACCCAATAAGAAAATCCAACTATTTTTCATTGTAAGTTAATTCTTTTTTTTTATTGAACAGTCTACCATTATATTTTTGTTTCATAGTTCATCTCTCTTGGTTAAAATTCCTATTAATCGGTTGCAAATCTAACCATTTTATTGAAAATTTATTTCCTGTTTTAATTTAAAATTGATTTCTTTTCTTGACTGAGAATTTAATTAATATAATTTTGACTAAAAATTGACCGCTTTTAATTGAAAATTCAACTATTAAATTTGTTATTAAAAGATAATTTTTTTCGTTGAAAATTCAAATACTTGGTTGAAATTTGAACTACTTGGTTAAAAAATTTTTCCATTGGTTGAAGATTGAACTATTTTATTGACGGTTTGTTTTCCTTTATGATGAAAAATAATCGTTTTGTGTTGAAAATTCAACTGTTAAATTTTTCAGCAAGAATTCATCTTTTTGGTTAACAATGCAACTAATTGTTTGAAAGTTAAATTTCTTTGTTGAAAATTCATTTTATTGGTTAAAAACTTCAACATTTTGTTGACATTTTTTTTTAAATTGATAGCTTTTACTCTTTAGTCGAAATTTAACTATTTGGTTCCAAATTGATGTATTTTTGTTGTAAATTCATGATTCTGGAAAGAAAGTTAATCTTTTTGTTTTAAAAATCAACTATTGTGTTTGAACTGCTTTATTAAAACTTTATTTATGAAGTTTCATCTCTTTGGTTAAAAATTGAACTACAGTGAAACCCTTCAAAAGCCCTCCCTTCTATAGCCCTTCCGAAAATCGACGCCGCGGCGCAGGTGGGTGTAACAGGAGCTGCGCGGGGTGCGCGGGGTCAGCGGTTGTCACTCAGGCGAGCACTCAGGTGCGAACAGACAAAAGCGGAGCGGGCTGTAATGAGTTGTTCCCACTCACCGGCAGCCCCAAAATTGGCTCTATAGTAGAGTTTCACTGTATTTTGTTAAAATTTCGATTTTTTGTTTTTTGAACTGCAAAATTTAACTATTCCATTTTTAATGGGAAATTGATTGTCTTTAGTTTAAAAATAAAATATATGGTAAAAATTAACTCTTTTGACAATTCGTCTGTTTCGCTTGAAGGTTCAACTATTTGTTTGTAAATCCTACTGTTTGGTTGATTATTATTTTTTTTTTAAATTAAAATATTTGGTTCAAAATTCAACCATATTCTAAAAAATTCCTCTTTTTCGACAGAAAATTCAAATACTTGTTTAAAAAAGCAGCCGTTTGTTGTAAATTTTTAATCCTTTTTTCTTCAAAAATTTAACTATTTTCTTGAAAACTCAACTTTTACGTAAAAAATTTAACTATATGATGATCTGTGACGAAAAAGGGAATGGGTGGAAATAGTTTTCAAAATAGCATAACACAGTTTTTGAACTACCCCTAAAGAAAATATCATTGAAAGTTCTGAAGCGATCACATGACGTAGTAACATTAGTAGCAGCTTATTCAGCAATTTCTGATAAAACGCATCCTTCCACACTTTAGCAATCCCCATACAGTCCTAAGCTGGATTGGAGGGTTCAAGCTTTATGACTTATAACGTGACTCAGTAAAAAGGAAAAAGCCTGTTTCGTAAAAGAAGTAGCGACTAGGTCCTTCACCACGACAACGCCTTAACATTCCTCGCAGCTTATTCAGAAATTTCTGGTGAAATGCGGGCTTTAACATTTAGGCCACCTCCATACAGTCCTAAGCTGGATTGGAGGGTTCAAGCTTTATATCATGATCTGCGACGAAAAAGAAGGGGGTGGGGTGGAAAACGTTTTTAAAATAGGGTGACGTAATTTTTTAGGGTTGCCTAATGTGGAGCAAAGAAAAAGACTAAAAAAAATTTTTTATAGAGAGGTTTCGGTGGCACTACAAAGTGTTTATCAGCTTTCTGAATTGCTACATTTCATATCTCTGGAAAAGGATGAAAAAGAAGAACAACTAATGGAATTAATGTGTATTGTCACGGGCATTCGTCTCTTCAATCGAGATTGTCAAAGAGGAGGCGAGGGAATTGATGATTGTATGGCTTTTTTATATTGGTACATTTTTAGGGCTGAGCAAATTTAGCGCGAAAAATATTTGATTTAAATTAATTTAAGAGACAAAATTATAAAAACTTTATTAGCTGCTGACTATAATATTAAACAAAAAATTAGGACACGTACTATTTTTCAGGGTGGCTGCAAAACAACATTTTCAAATTTCTCTTCTTTTTCCTTGAATATTTTTTCATTATCCCTGGCCATTCATATGTAAAGACATAGATTCTAATTTCTAACCCATTTTTTATTTAAATTTGTCCATTTTTAATTTATTATACTCAGTGCTGCCACATACTAAATAGTTTATTTGAAATCTTAAAAATGTTACCTATTCAAACCGAAAAAGTTATCAATTCAAATCGGAAAAATAAATAAAACCGACTAGTTTCTTGCCCAAAAAGTGACTGAAATTAATTAAAATATTACTAATGTGCATCAATAATGTGACTAATGTTCTTTCAAATTTAAAAGAATTAAAAAGAATTCTATGAAATGTATAAGGATTGCAGGTAAATTTGAACGAATTCAGCTTAAATTTATAAGGTTTCAAAACAGTTCAAGTTATATTCAAATGTAATTTAAAAAAATGTAATCCTAAGAATACCATTGATTTCTGTAAAATTGAAGTGAATTTAGAAGAATTCAAGTGATTTAAGCTAATTAAAAAGAATTTCAAAGAATTCATAAAAATTAAAAAAAAATCCACGACAAATTAATAAGAAATCATGATAAATTTCTTTCAAACCTTACGTCATTGAAATATATTAAACTATTCTAAAATCCCATGAAATCTGATGATATTGCCTGAAATCCTGGAACATTTATTAAAATAGCTTAAAATCAATGAAAATCATCGAAATTCTCGGAATTCTTATAATATCCCTTCGAATCTCTAAGAACATTAAAAAATTTTTTTAACTATTTTAAAACTTAACAAAAATTTTTTTAATCCCTTAAAATCATGAAAATCCTTGGAAATCCCTTACAGAATTGTTAATCTCTTCAACATTTAAGTGAATTGAAAACAATTTAAAAATGTGGTAAATTCTTTGAATTCAATAAGCTAGAAATTGGCTTAGAAAATTTAAGGGCATTCAAAAGAATTGGATGAATGCTTATGAATTCAAGGCGAGTTCCGATAAATTAAAATGAAACTGAACATTGAAAAAATCTATTGATGTGAGTAGAATTTTGGTGAATTTAAACGAATTAAGGTGCATTTAAACATTCATCAGAATTCCAAAGAATTCAAAAGAATTTAGAATAAATTTATAAGTATTCAAGGTGAATTCCAAATAAATTGTAAAAAATATTTGAAAATCTGATCAAATCTTTGAAACCCTACGAAACCCGCCCCTTCGATGGACAAAACCGTTAAAATGATTTAAATATCTCCAAAATGCTTTGGAATCTTTTAAAATACCCTAAAATATTTTAAATCCTTCAAGATTCCTTCAAATTATTAAAATAAATTGTAAATTCCAGATAATTTTTTTTAATTCTCTAACACATTCCAAATTCTTTTCAATCGTTTGAAATCCTTTGAAAAAAATTAAAGCTCCTAGTAATCTATTTAAATAACTTAAAATATTTTTAATACTTTTAAATGCCATTAAATTACTGAAGTTAATTGAAAAATTATTAGAATTTTTTAAAATACCCTTAAAAAATATTTAAAACTTTTAAAATTCCTTGAAACTTTTTAAAGCTCTCGAAATTTCCTAGAATATTTTAAAATACCCTAAAATATTTCGAATAATTTAAATCTATTTTTAAAAAAATTCTGAAATTCTCTAAAAATTATATGAAATCTGATGCTATTTTCGGAAATCCTGGAAATTTTATTAAAATACTTTGAGAGCTCTTAAAATCCCATGAAATCATTGGAATACTCGTAAATCTTATAAAATCCCGTAAATTGTTCAAAGTATCATAAAACCTTACAGGTCTAACAGAATCGTTCCATATTTTCGAAAATTCTTTAAAAGCCAATTAAATCAAATTTCAATTGCCCTGAAATCAGTAAAATCCTGGAAAAGTCCTTGAAATAGTTTAAAATTATTTAAAATGCCTAAAAATCTTTTAAAATACACCAAAATATTTTTCGATCTTAGAAATCCCTTTAAATTATTAAAATCAATGACAAATTCCTTGGAATCTTCTAAAATATCTTAAAATCATTCAGATTATTAAAAATATTTGGGAATATCTTGAAATATTGGTAAAACCTTACAATATTTAAAATCCTTTCAAAACTTTCGAAATTTTCTAAAGCTATAGAAAAGTACTTGGAATTTTAAAAAATACCCTAAAATCTTTCAAATTCCTTTTAAGCACTGAAAATGATTAACAACTATTAAAAATACCTTAAAATATTTGAAATTTTTTGAAATCACTTAAAACTTTCTTAAGATCTTGAAAATGCTTTGGAATTTTTAAAAATAATCTAAAATGATAAAAATCTTTTGAAATTTTTTCAAATTATTGACATCTATTTGACATTTTAGGAATCTTTTAAAATATCTTAAATTACTTCAAAATAATTCGAGAAAATTTAGTAACTTGAGTGTTAAAACAAATTCTCGGTTTCAGTGCAGTGTCAGTGGTTTGCCTTCAAATATATTTAGACCCAATTCGGGGGGATCCAAACGTAAACAGTCAGCGCCGCCTGAACCATTTACAATTGGAACGCATAATATTGCGCAATATACACGACTGAGTACTCGTGCCCTGCGGCCTTTCCGTAGCGAGAATCGCAACCGTTCGCACCCTGGCCCCTGAGAAACTGCGTTGACCAGAAGTTCTAAGAAGGCCGAGAATGGGGCGACTGAAAACGAGAGTTTGGTGTATTTAAAGTACTTCTTATACTAATTCTCTGACTTTTGCTATTTCTTTAATAACTGAGTTTCCCTGATCAACGAAATTCCCTGGTTTCTAGATTTTCACCTGACCTTCGGCCACCCTGTCTTTTTTAATCAATACACAAAAAAGCATAAGATATTAAATTTGTAATTTTACAGTGCCAAGTATTTTGCAAGATGCAATAAAAAAGACTCACTCTTCCATTGTTGAGCTTTTGGAACAACTGATGCAAAAAGTCTACAAATTCACTACTGCAGTCGAAACTGTACTTCCGGATGATTTTTCTGATGAAGGTTTTTGCTGCTGCGATGATAAAAAACTTCCAAATTTTGTTATCGAAGATGATGTCCAGTGGTGTATTGAAATGCTCACAGCATTTCGTCAAAAAGAAATTTACATAAGGTTCGGAAAATTGGAATTGTGAAAGTTCAGGTTTGCCACTGAATCTTCCGGTTTAAAAAGAAAGCATTTCGAAATTTCATACCTTTTCTGGGTTCTGTGGCAAGGCTGAAAATATAAATATTGATTAATTTCTTTAAAATTAATTAAAATATTTATATAAATTTTTCTGCTTAGAAAAATACTATCTGATATTGAAAGTTGTGAGACCGAATTGAAATGCATTTTGCAACGTCTTCAGAATCGACTGATCAAACTTCATGAAACTGTTCGTTACAGAACAGCAATTCCAACTGCTCAAGTTTATGTAAGTTAAATTTTGTAATGGGGTAGTTGCATGAATTTTAGATATCATATTATTTAAACACTGAATACAATTCTAAGAATTTTAGCATATTTAAAAAAAAGTTGTGTCCTTTTCTTAAGAGACAAAAAATATCTTTAAAAAAGTATTGAAACCCCTATTCAAACTATGTGACCTTGAAACGTCACACCCTGCAAAACGCTGAACCAATCAGAATAATTGCATACAGAGACTCCATTGACTAACGAAGTATCCAGAGGACAGTTGGCGAAAAAATGTATGACCATCCACATGTCGAATTTTTCCACATTCAGACTGACACATTTCACAAATCCAGGTTTTAGTGAAATTCACAGGATTTTGAGCAACTATTTGGGCTCTTCTTCATACTTTTCAAACACGTTTAAAAATCAATCATGAAAATAGGTTATGTTTACACCAAAGCCTAGAGGCCACATAATTTCCCCATTAACTTCGCCAATCAGACTGGTGCTTACTTTCGACCCTGGCCCAATCAGAACACCTAATTTTTCTGGAAAAAATTAAAAAGTATAATTTTTGAAGATAAACAAATTTTAGCTAATTTTCTTTAAACGTTCCTCAAGTAATTATGCTAAATTTTTAGTGTTCTTTGAATTTCATCGGGGAAAACATATATTTGAAAATGTGCAACAACCCCATTAAATTTAAACAGAAAAAAAGTAACGATTTTTTGTCTGCAGCCTCAGTTTATAGACATGGCAGATATCTGGATGAGTCTTCAAGACGAAGTGATAGCTTTGAGTCACACTAATCGTTTCCTCTGGCAGTTACAGAATCTCTATGTCAAGGTAAATTAAGGCGAAAATTATCTATTTATTATGATTACACATATTATCAGGTTGAACGAAAAACTTTATTTTGAATATTCGCTGACTTTCCCCTGACCAATTTTCCACTTTTCCCTGATCAATAGTACTCAAAGACGACAATTTTAAAATTAGAATCTTTTATAAACGGAATAAAACAATAATATTTCAGATTACAATTTAAAACTTTCAAATGTATTTATTTCAACAACAACAAAACTTTTTAACAATATAGTTCAATTTCCAAGAAAATAATTACATTTTCAATAAAACAGTTAAGTTTTTAAACAATTATTTGAATTTTCAAACAAAAAGGATTAAACTTTAATCTAAAAAGATTGCATTTTCAAGCGAAAAATGTAATTTTTTAAAAGACAGTTGCCTTAAAAAAAATATTTTCCAATCAAATGGTCAAATTTTTAATAAAAAAAGATTAAACTTTAAACAAACACAGTTGCCACAGAGATGAATTTTTAACCAAAATGATAGTCCGGGAGGCAGTGACAGAAATTTCCGGATAATAATGAAGGTGAGCAAATTTAAAAGTATACAATATCAATCGAATTAAAAATTTATTTATTTTTAAGAAAAAAATAACTTTTATAGGATGAAATAATACTTTTTAACAAAGTATTTAAATTTTCAACAAAATAATTAATTTTCCAACAAAGTAATAGAAATTTCAACCTAAAAAGATGAAGTCTCAACAAAAAAGTTTAATAGTTGATGTTTTAACCAAAAAAGATCAGATTTCATAAAGAAAATTTTAAACGAAAAAGATAAATGTTGAGCAAACAAAACTTTATCAGTCATGAAAGAAAAAAAAGTTTACTAAAATTGTTTAAGCTTCAAGACAAAAGATGAATTATCTGAACAAAAATTACATTTTCTACAGAAAAATATGAATTTTCATAAAAAAATTCATTTTCAGCAAAATAGTTAAATTTTCTACTAAAGAGCTGAGCCTTCATTAAAAAAACATTTCAACAAAGTATTTGAACTTTTACCCACTCAGTTAAATTCTTAATTTGAAAAGATCAGTTTAAAAAAGATTGTTGACCTTTAAACCAAAAATATGAAAATAATTTTTATCAAAACAGACGAATTTCCAATCAAGAAGACAAATTTTCAACAAACTTAAATTTTCATCTAAAAAAGATTTTATCTCTACTTTTCAACAAGAAATTATGAGTTATAAACAAGAAGTAAATTTTATAAGAAGATTCTTATATTTTCAACCCAAAAATACGATTTTTCAACTATAAGAGATGACTTTTTAACAAAATTGTTCAATTTTTAACCAAATAGTTGCATTTTTATGCAAGAAAGATAAAATTTCTACTACAACAGGCGAAGTTTTTATCAAACAGACAAATTTTTAAAAAAAGTAGAATTTTTGTCCAAAAAAGATTTCAGTAGACTTTTCAACACCAAAATAAAAATTTTTAACAAGTAAATTTTCTCCGAAATAGTTGAATTTTCCATAAAACAGTTACATTTTCGACCAAAAACGATGACTTTCTAACAAAATTGTTAACTTTTCAATCAAAGAGTTGTATTTTTATCCAAGAAAGATATAATTTCTACTAAATTAGATGAATTTTTAAATTAAAACGACAAATTTTCATAAAGATAATTGAATTTTCATTTTAAAACAATTTAGTTAGGCTTCTCAACATCAAAATATAATTAAAAATAAAAAGTAAATTTTCGACGAAGATACTTGAACTTTTAACCCAAAAGACGAATTTTTAACAAACCAGTTTAATTGTCAAGCAAGAAGGATGACTTTTTAAACAAATAATAAAATTTATAACCAAAAATAGATAATCCTCATAAAGAATCAGCTAATAAAAAATATATATAAATACACTCAACTCCAGATATAAGAACGCTTTCGAGAATGGTTTGCAGTGGCCTTGATCCATAATCGAGGTATTCCAAGCGTAAACAGGCAGGAACGCATGAATAATTCCGATTAGATTTGTACGCAAGACGTAACTTGATTTAACTAATACGCTGAGAGTGCGGACCTCGAGCTGTTTGGCACGCTGGCTCCTTTCATCAGGAATGAAAATGGATTCAATGCGATCGATCGGCGGGATCTCGCGACCTTTGGGTGGACGGAGCGACTGAATCACGACTTGCTAGAGTGCTACGGTGCGAGTGTGGCCCCTGAGCGAGGTTACATGGCACGGCTGCATGCTCTGTGGTGCGAGAAACACCCGGAGGTATCGCACTTTTCGCAGCAACGTCTGCGAAACCATGCTGAACTACTCCGAAAAAGGGAGTCTGGAAAAAATCGTGTGACAACTAACAAGGTCACCTTTCAGAGAGGTGTCTTTCTTGTGCGGCAAACCTGCAGATCGAAAGTACAAGGTCACTCATGTATTTTACATGGACGATCTTAAGATCTATGCTAAAAATAAAGAGCAACTACATCTAGCTCT
>NC_046662.1:58351195-58352413 GCF_010883055.1 Belonocnema kinseyi | reverse complement strand
CGCTCCCAGCGAAATCGCGGTAAAATTTCAGCCACAACCACGTCTCACGACCGTGAGATAGGTGGTTACAGTCTGTAAAGGAATCAATATGACGATCCAGCAGATCGTCATACAGACGATCACGCAGGAATACTTTTTAGGCCATTAGCAAGTGAAAGCTTGGCACCTCCAAGTTAGCCGACGATAAGGACGATTAGTTTAACTGAATATTCCGAGTACAATCGTTGCAACTCCCTTATAAGGTCTCGATACCTCTCATTCTTTTCATTCTCCTTGGTTATGAAGTTTTTGTCAGCTGGTGCCGAAAATTCGATAACGAACATGGTTCGCTTCTCGAAGTCAAGAAGAACCATGTCAGGCCTCGAGTGAGCAACAGAAACAATTGTCGAGCATTTAGAGGAGCAATATTAAGATTAATGCCGTAAGAGTGACAGAGATGGTAATAAAGCACTCTTAGTGCCGCATTGTGCAATTGAATGTAGGTCGTTCCCGCGTGAGTTGGACAACTAGATAGTATGTGAGCTAAATGCTCGGGGTGTGCATGGTACGCCCTGCAACGTTAGCTCACAAGACATTGACTGACCCTTCACATTTCTGTGGAAGATACCGTGCATCCTCTTATCGAGGAGCTGTTCACGAAAGTTTTTCTCTTGCGCTTTCTTAATCCGGGCTTTCAGGAGTGGGTACTCGAGATAGATAAGATTTGATGCATTTTGCTCACCCCTAATACTGAAGGCAAGTACGAATGTTTCAGCAGCCTCCTCCACTGCTTTGTACAGAAACGCTCCTTTGCCCACTTCCTCGTGATTCCTGACCATTTTAAGAAGAGGGTCTCTTCCATTTGCAACTCTATGTGCTGTACCCGGAATAATCCTTTTATAAAGACATTCAAGACTCAATATTCCGCGACCACCTTGACGGCGTGAGATGGACAGTCGCGGAACGGAAGACTTAAGATGCATGCTTTTGTTCATGTGCATAACCTTTCTTGTCCCGATATCAAGGGATCTGAGCTCGTTCTTCGTCCATGGAACTACTCCAAACGAATAGAGTAGTACCGGGACGGCAAGCATGTTCGTTGCAGATACTTTGTTCCTCGCCGACAGTTCGAAAGATCAAATCTGTCGGATGAGGCGTTTGTATCTGCTTCGGAGAGTATCCTTTATAGATGTCACATCCTGAATGCGGCTCTGTGGTACGCCCAGGTATGTATAAGTC
>NC_046662.1:58341570-58351095 GCF_010883055.1 Belonocnema kinseyi | reverse complement strand
AGCTTATTTGAAGGCAACCCCGAACACCGAACTGAAACCGAGAGTGTGGTGTATTTATAAACATATAATAAAACATTTTTAATGTTGCTTTAGGATAGGCACTTGAAATAACCTCTTTTGTGAAACAATTTTGGGAAAGCTGGGGTTTTAAATTAAATTAATAATTTATAATATAAATATTGATATTGTGCTGTTCTTTTAACAATTTACAACGTCAATGATCGTCTTTCAAACGGTAAAGATGCAGCGTTGTAGCCATGGCGCTCGATCGCGCTGTATATCGAGTCTTTATCGGCTTGGAAGACGACCTTTGTTGTATTTCACAGGCGGCAGACTATTATTTTTATCTCCCATACTATAAAAATAAGCATCACACTTAGTTTCACCTTAGCGGCTTTTTTTTCTTTTGCGCGTATTTATGTGAGTGGAAGACGTAGTTTATTGAGGAATGCAGACGGAAGACGATATTTTAAAAACATTTTATGTTCAAATTAATGAGTGTACAAAGTTGCATGCAAGCGGCTATGCATTTTTTTAATCATACTATAAAAAATACAAAGTTGCCGAAAAGGGCGCAGTGAACTCTTTCGCTGCCTCCCGGACTATGATGAATTTTTCAACCAAACAGACGAATTTCAACAAATAAAGATTTTTACAATCTAGAAGGAAAAAAAGTTCATCCAAACTATTGAACTTTTAAGTCAAAAAACAAATATTCTATAAAATTTTTAAAGTTTCAACCCGAAAATATTAATTTTTAGAAATTAACTTTCCACAAAAAACAAAGAATTTTAACCCAAGTGATGGGTTTTCAACAGAAATGATGAATCAAAAATATAAATTTTCAACAAATAATATAATTCTTGATATTTCAACCAGAAAAGATGTTAAATTTGAAAAAAATTGAGAGGTTAATAAATAAAGTGACTAAAGTGATCCTGAAAAAGATTGGTAATTTAATTATCAATAATAATTAATTACTTCGAAGTAATTTTAATTTTTTAATCTTGACTCAATTTTAATCCGAAACATTTGAATTCATACAAGAAAAGGCATTTTCAACAAAATGTTAAAATCTTCAACTAAACAATTTCATTTGTATCGAAAAAAGATTAAATTTCTACAAAATAGTTGAATATTCAACCAAATAATTCAATTTTCAACTAGAAAAGGGCAGGTTGAGCGAATAAAACAGAAATGTTTACCAAGAGAGATGACTTTTTATATAAAAAAGAACCTTCAACAAGAGTTGAATTTCCAATCAAGGAAGATTTTTCAGTCAATATAGAAAAAAAATTAATGAAAATTGTAGAAGTTTCAAATAAAACAGATGAGCTTTTTTTACAAAGAAGTGGAATTTCCCATAAAATAATTATAATAATAATAGATAAATTTTCAACCATGCATAAATAAACTAAATGCATCTTACAATATATATTTTTTGAGGTAAGAATTACCGAGAAATGCAATGGTGATAAAAATAATTTCAATAAAAAATTTTAATTATAAAAAAGGAGATAATTAAAAGATTTTTTTTGAAATGTCATTTTTATTTTAAAAAATTTTCATTTTTTTGTAATTATCGAAATTGTACTTTTATTTTCTTAAATCGAAGATAAAAGTACATATTTTCAAGAAAAATTACCAACTACACATTAAATAAAATATAAATATTTTGTATGGCTGTCTGAAAATAAGGTATTTTTAAAGCATAGCAAAATTAGGCAATACTTAATCTAGTTGGAAAACATATAAAAAATCTAATAATTAATTAATTATAATATTTTTTATTGTTTAAACATTAATAATTGTAAAATATTGTTATAAAACATTAATACAGAGCTAAAATCAAGTTATTCTACACCTTATTGCGCAAAAGTAGTGGATCCAACGCATACTGCATCATGATGCAGTATGAGTTGCTCTTCAATAAATTTATCAGCCGGTTCCTGCTCAATATTTTCAATGTCAGAGACAATAAATTCGTCCTCATCTCCTTTCGACTCCCTGCCATAATTTTCATCTTCAGGAGAAGAATCGTCTAGTGTTCGCACACCCGCTCGGCTGCTGCTCAAATTATAACCAGAAGTTGGTGCACCAACCATTCTGAAAGAAAGAAAAAATAAATAATGAAAACTAGTTTTTACTAATTTTATGTACTACCATTTTTTATAATTTTGTACAATGATTCAAACTTAAGAGCCACAAACTTTAAGGAAATTTCAATAAAAATTCAAGAATTTAGAAAATTTACGTAATTAACACGTAGAGGTATGATTTTTGGTAAATTTATAATAAATATTAAAAATGCTTTGCAAAGTTACTTACCTCTAGAGAAAATGTAGTCGAAAAAACGATTAGCAAGCGAAATTAAATTTTTTCCGACTCACCCACTTTACAACCTAGGAAACCACAGTTGTGCAAATTTGCACCAAGCCCAATTTTCGAAGTGAACCTCACGAACAGTAAGAGCCGAATGAAGCTGGTCCCTACGTGGCATGACTCATACCTGATGGACATGTTTAATGTTGGGGGAAGAGATTATACTTACCGAGTGAAAAGAGAAACTTATTTGAAAATTTTACTGGTGTATATTTGCATAAGCGTGGTAACTACGAGTTAACCAAAAAGCAGTATTTTTAACCGAAAATAAATAGTTAAATTTGTATATAAAATAATTAAATACATGTTCCCGCAAAGCGGGCAGATTTTTTTTTTTTTTTTTGACGTTATTTTTCACGAATAAAAATAAAAGAGTAGATCTTTTTTGGGATAACCATTTTTGTTAATTCGTCTTTTTTTTGTATCCTACATACTTTGTCCAGAAAATGGAATTTTTTATTTTCCATTATTTTTTGTGCAATCAAAATTTGAATTTTCGATTTTTGAAGAAAATCCAAAAATTAGTTATGATAATCTTTTAGGGCTTTCAAAAAGAAATATTTTTCTTCTCTTGACTTTTTTTAATGTCGTGCGTTTTTCAGTTTCCAATTTTGATTTTCGGTTGATTAAAAAAAATTTGAAAACGCTATAACTCTGAGAATTTTCTTTTGATCGAAAAAACACATTAGGATAAATTTTTTTTCTTTTGAATACTATAAATATCCGTACATAGAATTTTCAAATTCTGAAAAAAGTGTTCTCAAAAATTTTCAAAATGCGCTCACTTTTTGAATTTAATCAAAAATGACTGATTCACGAAGTCGCCCTTTCTTTTAGGACCTAAAAAAAGTGTGCCAAAGATGAATTTGATTCGCTAATTTTTTTGAGAGTTATCGTGTTTACGGACGGACGGCTGGACGGACAGACAGACAGACGCCATCGTGAAAACCTGATTTTTGGATTCAGGGGGTCTCGAAACGTGGAGATCCGTTGAAAAAGTGTGATATCAAATTTCCGCCAATTCTAACACTTTCTCAATTATAAATGATGAGAATGTAAAAAAGGACGAATTTGCAATAAGTTTTTAACAAAGTTTTTAAAATAAATATAAAAAAGTAATAAAAATAAAAAATATAATAAATAAAATAACATTTTCAATAAAAATTTTAAAAAATTAACAAAATAGTCCAATTTTCAACGACAGAGATGGAATATTAACTTAAATGATAAAGCAGTTGCATTATTAATCAAGGAAGAGTAAATTTCAAATCAAGAAGATTAGTTTTCTACCACGAAGACGAATTTACACAAAAATAAAATGTTAATAGACTAGTTCAGTTTTTACACAAGTATAGTAAAATTTTCGGTCAAAAAAGATCAATTTTCCACATATATAAAATATAAAACATAAATGGTAAATAAATGACTAAAAAGAATGTATCAGGGTGACTACAAAACTTCATTTTTAAAATGTCCTCATTTTTCCCTGACAATTTTTTCATTTTCCTTGACTGTTAATATTCAAATATAAGAATCTTACTCTTGTAAAATTTATAATATAGAATATTTTATAAACGGAATAAAGCAATTTGAAATTAAAATAAAAAAAATTAATTTAATTTATTCTCCTTAACATTTATTTTTCTTATAGAAATTCCCTGACTTTTGCAAGATTTGTTTTAAAATCGCTGACTATCTGTGACTGATAAAATTCCCTGGTTTTTCCCTGCTCTCAAGCTTTTAAATAAACTATGGCCAACCTGATTATATAATTTTAATTTAAAATAAAAATTCGATAAAAAATTATGAAAAAATTTTATTTTTAAATATAAATTAAAATTATAACAGTACTTCTTTGACAGACTATTAACGTTTATGACGAATCTCTACTGAATAATGTGATAAAAGGGAAAGGAGTCTTAAGTGATGCAGAGAGATTGGAAAAATCTATGGGGCATATGATAAGTATGTAAAAAATATCTAACTTTAGAAACAAAACAAAAAATAATGAACTAATTTTTATTATTTTTAGCTGAATGTGGTGAATGTGAGCTCTACTATTCAAATTCTACCAAGGATTTTGAAAAAATTCACTTAGAGGTAAAGTTTATAAATTCCGAGTATGAAATTTTTATCACTAATTTTTAATTTACGAAATTTAGTTTCTTGGCTTTTGTGCATGGAGTTTTGTGGTAGGCAAAGGTTCCCTCATACCTGGGAATCCAAATATTGGAATCGCCAAGTGGAGAGGAAAATATTTTGCATTCAGTTCGGCAAAAGCTGCTCAGAAATTTGGAGAACAACCAAACAAGTAAAATTTTGTTTTTAATTTTTTGTAGAACTTTAAAAATATACCAAAAAACCAGACCATACGAAATTAACCATTTTTCGAAGCTGGTTTAAACATTATTTTTAATTAACTTCATTAATATTTTGGAATCTTTTAGGTACTTGTTCGAGGCTTTGAATTTCGTCCGCAACCATCTCGAATTCGTTCATCTTTTCCAAATTTACAAAGATGTGGAAGCTATCAGAAATCAAGAAGTGTAATAAAAAATGTATTTTCTTAATAATATCGATTTTCAAAATCCGTGAAGAATAATTGTTTATTTTTCAGGTTGAGTGAAGATGGTCCTTTTCTAAATATTAATCACGATCAGGAAGTTCAGACCGAGTTGCATGTTTTGCCAACTTTTATTGACAAAAATTATTCCTCTAATATTTGGGATCATAGGAGAAAAGCTCTAAAATTGGTAAACTCACCAAAATTATATTAACACAATAAGATGTTTGGAAATACGAATTAATCCCATGCCAAATTCCCGACTTCACAGATAAAACTAGAAGTTTTTTTTCAAATTTATAAACTAATTACCAAAAAATAATTTGAAGTTAAACTTGTAAAGTTTAGAGAATATTTTGTATTTAATGCCAAAATCTACCATAATTCTCTGAAGAATTAATTTAAATTCTTCAAATTATTTTAACCAAAAAAGATTATATATTTTTAACTCAAAAGTTGAACTTTTGAAAAAAAATATCATTCTCAATGGAATAGTTGAAGTTGAAGTAATAGTTTGATAGTTGAAGTATCAACTATCAAATAGCTGAATTTTCAACTTTTAAAGGATCAACTTACAAAAAAAAAGAAATGTTGACATTTTTATAGAAGGAGTTCAACTTTTGACCAAAATATTAAATTTATGTTTGTTTATGTATATGTATATTTATGTTAAATTTTCAATCAAATAGATCAATTTTCCACTAAAAAGATTAATATTCTACCAAAAATACGACCTTTGAAAAAACAAATTAATTTGTAACGAAATAGTCAACTTTTTAATTGAAAATATAAGTTTTCAACAAAATATGGAAGCGTTAAATTTTCAGTTTAAAAAATTGTCAACGAAAAAAAAATATTGACCTCTTGAGTTCCAAAAATGCGAATTTTTAAGCAAATGGTTTAATCCTAAACCAAAAAAGATAAGTTTTCAGCCAGAAAGATTAATTGTCTACCTGAAGACGATTAAGAAAAGACGTGAAATTTCTACTACATATTTGAATTTTTCACTTATAAAGGGTCAATTTGTAAACAAAAATGGAATAGTTAATTTTTGAAATAAAAAAATTAATTTAAAGCTAAGAAACGCATTTTCAACAAAATAGTGCACTTTTCAACCAGAGGTGAATCTTAAAAACAAGGAAATTTTTAACAAAGTAGTTGAACTTTCAACCAGCTGTTGACTTTTCAAAAAAGAGATGAATTTTCAACCACATATAGTTAAATTTTTAATCAAATAGAAAAATTTTGAACTAAAAAGTTTAATAATCTATCAAAAAGGCGAAATTTCAATAAAATTGACGAATTTTGAAGCTAAAAAAGCGAATTATCTAAATACAGTTGAATTTTCAACACGAAAATATGCTTTTTCAATTAAAAAGTCATTGTTAATAGTTAAATAAATGTGTACCCAAGCAGTTACATTTTCAAACAAATAGTCTACTTTTTTACAAAACAGTTGAATTACACAAAAAAAGTTATTTACCAGCATTTAGTTGAATTTTCGACCAAAATGATGAATTTTCAACCAAAAATGTAGTAGTGAATATTCCAACCAAAAAGGTTTGAATATTTTTATCAAAATTAGTTGAAGTCAACCAAAAAAGGCGAATTTTTAAACAAAATAGTTGAATCCTCAAAGAAATCGCGTATTTTTTGACCAAAAAGTTTCTTTTTGAATCAAAGGAAGACAATTTTCAATCAAGAATATTGATGATAAAATCGTTGAATTTTTAAACAGAAAAAACATATTTTCTACAAAACAGTTGAAGTTTGCACAAAAAAGTTACTTTATCACCAAATAGTTGAATTTTCAAATAATTAGTCATTTCCCGGTTGGCAAACTTTTTTCACCATCAATGAAATTTAACAATTTGAACTCTAAAGCTAAACATTTTTCCATTTGAAGTAATTAAAATTGGCTGCAGATAATTTTAAGCAATTTTAATACTGGAAATATTAAAAGTTGAACGATTACATTTTTGTTAGAAACTAAACACTTCATAAATTAGAACTAAAAATTTTTAGAATAGTTTTAACGTCCTTAAAAAGCTGTAAGATTTTATTTCAAAATCTTAAAACATCTACATGTTATATTATATTTATTCAAATTTATAATTATTTTTGAAATTTTTTCAGAACTTCCAAACATAATTTAAAATGATTTGAATTGTTCCTAATTTTTTATATAAATATTGCAAAATTAAAAAAAATTCCCGAAAATCTTCCTGATGAATTTTTTACAATTTTGGTTAATCGCTTTAAATATTCTCTAAAATTAATTTTTTCAAAATAAAGTTGTTTTAGCTTTCTTAGGAATCTTAAAAAATGTTTTTTATTCTTTCGAAGCCTTTCATAATTCTTAAGAAGCTTCTACATTTTTGTTTAGAATCTGCAAAAATCTATATTTTATTTTAAATTAGTCCTTGGGCTATTTGCACCGCAATATCGGTATGAATAGCCGGATTTGATCGGCATAAGTGGACACTTCGTTTAAATTATTTGATATTATTTCAAATTTTAAATTAATTTTGAATATTTTGAGACCTTCTAAATATTGTTTCAACTTATTCGATTGTTTCCTAGGACTTATAGGTGATCAATATTTATTATACGTCAAAGTTCAGCAATTTTACTTGTAAATTAAAACTTTTCAAATAGAACAATGAAAATTGTAACGTTAAAAGTTTAGTTTTGAATATTTGATTTATAATTACTAATTTTACACGAACACTCTTATATTTCATAATATTAAGAAATTGTTTATTTTTCTTCGTTAAAAATTTTTTATTTGAAGTTATTTTACAATTAAAAATATACATAATTTATCAAGTTTCAATCGGGCGTTTAAATTTGTTTAACGCTTAAAAATTTGTTAGTGAAACATTCTAAAATTACACATTGTAAACTCAATTATATCATAATTTAAAAAGATAAAGATTCAACTGATTATTTTAAAAACTGTCGAAATCAAATTTGGACAGATTATTTGCCACTAGATAGATAATTTTATCATCTAGAAAAATATCAATTTTTAACCAAAGACGGAAGATAAATTTTCATTTAAAAAAAAATTAATTCTCAACGAAAGAAAATAATCTTTAACCAAATGGTTCAATTTTCCACCAAAGCTCAATCTTCAAAAAAAGTTTAACATTTAACCAAATAATTAAATTTCTAAAAAGATAAAATTAATTTTGAACAAATATAAAACCGAAAAGAATAAACTTCTAACTATAACAATAATTTTTATAGGGTTCTATTAATTCATCTCGCATTTATGGGAAATAAAGAGAAAAGGGGGAATTCTTGTAAAAAAGGGGAGTGTAAAGTCTGATAATACAGTGAAACTCTTCTATAGCGCCGATTTTGGGACTGACGGTGGATGGGAACTAACTCATTATAGCCCGTTTCGCTTTTGTTTTTTTCACGCCTGAGTGCTTGTCTGAGGGACAACCACAGATCCCGCGCACCTCTTTTTACACCTACCTGCGGCGCGACGTCAATTCTTGGAAGGGCTATTGAAGGGTTCCATTGTACCTAAAAAGTATAATAAATTTCATTTTAGGCATCAATTTGTCGATCAGCAACAAGAAGTACCCAGACGCAGAAATCACATTTTAGAAGTGGAGCACAGAACCAAGCAGCACCTCCTAAAAATCGAGAAGTTCAAACGAAAAGAGATCACTCAACAAACACCAAAAAACTACAAACGTACATCTTTGGTTTACGAGGCAGACGCGATGACGCTCAGCATGTTCTAACGATCGTAGAAGACGAAAGAAAAAATTATTAATTCCTTATCGAATAATTAATAATTCCCGAAATATTTAAAAATTATTTTCTAAAGTAAAAAGTAGAGATAAGGAAATTCAAGGAATGAATAAAAGAATTTTAAAAAATGAAAGCAACTTTTTTAATTAGACAAAAACAATCAAGGACAAGTATGGAAATATTATTCAGGTTATATTTATATAATGTTCAATTTTCAATTAACAAAATTAGTTTCCAACAAAAGAAAATTTCAAGCAAATACTCCAATTTTTAACCCAAAAATAAAATGTAAACAAAACAGTTGAAATTTTACCTAAGTAGCATAAATGTGATTTCAACTAAAAAATATCATTTTTTTTTTATTACACCATTAAGCCATTTCCCTTTCGGGGTAGGCGTGACTCACTCGGTAGGGGAAAGGAGTAGTGTGTGGAAGGGATAGAGATTTTTCAGATTGATCCAGAATTCTTGTGTTATTTAAGTAAATAACACGTTCGTTCCGCAACACTGCTCCGACCCAGGTTGCTGATCAATCTCTCTAGCAATCACCCCAAGCGAAGAACCTCACGAAGCCGCTATGTAAGGTTCCCCACTTGGGTCCATTAATTTCCAATGTCTTTGTGTCAGGCGTCGTTTACTCTACTGACACTCTTTTTATTAACTATTTGCCGCCATACTTTCCTGCTCTGGCATACTTCTCTAGCTTTTTTTATGTCCATGCATTTTTTCATGCCGGCTCTCGTGTTTCTGTGACTTCTTATGTCTCTTCTAAGTAGGGTCTCATTCACACATTCTAACCATTCTTTCCG
>NC_046662.1:58320085-58341470 GCF_010883055.1 Belonocnema kinseyi | reverse complement strand
TTAGAAAATCGTTGGACTCGCTGTATCGACCTAAAAGGAGAGTATGTTGAAAAATAAAACCGACTTTGGCCCAAAAAACGTCTCCGTGTTTCATTTTTCAGGGACTTATCAGACTGCCTAGTATAAACCCACTTTGGGCTTCCCAAATCTTTGCTTCTGTTATTTTCATTACCCTACGAATAAGTATTTTTGAATATATTTTACTTACGGTGCTTAATAAGCTAATCCCTCTGTAATTATTGCACTCGCTTTTATCTCCCTTTCTCTTGTATATTGGTACGATAATCGCTTCTTTCCAATCGTCTGGGACGTCTCCCATCTCGAAACATAAATTTATTAATTCGCAAACTCTATGTGGTATGTACTCTCCACCGGGTTCAAGCATTTCAGCATTAATACCGTCTACCCCGGCAGCCTTACCGTTTTTCAAGTTCTTAATTTTATCCCTAACCTGAGTTACACAGACTTTTTCAATTGAGTTTTCCATCGCATCGTGTTCAACATCGCAGTTGTGGTGTCCTATAGCTTCATCTCCGAATTGTCTCCTAAAATAGTCTCTGAAAGCCTCTAGTGTTCCGTCTGCATCATATACCATTTCCCCCCTACTATTTCTCATGTTGACGATTTCTGTACGTTTGTTTCCTTTCATTTTTTTATAAAGTAGTTTCCTGCTTCCTTCAAAGTCTTTTTGTATTTTTATCTCTTCTTCTGCTCTAATTGTATCTTACTTTCTTTAACTAATCGTTTAAGTATCCTGTTTTCGCGTCTATAATCATTTCTACGTCTACTTATTTCCTCATTGCTAAGACCTGCGATGTTTGAAGTTCTCTTGTACGCTTCTCTTTTTGCTTTTTGGGCAGCCTGAATTTCATCATTCCACCACGCATCACCAGAAATTCTTCCTACAACTGCGGTACCACACACTTCGATCGTACATCTAACAAGGATATCCCGTAACATTGTCCAGGCACCCTCTATTTCTTTGTTTTTTATACGGTCCTCCCATGTTGCCCTATCTATGTTTTCGATTATCTTATTTCGGAAATCTATTCGCACATCCGGTTTCAACCAAATAAATACAATTTGAAGAAAATAGTTCTACTTTTACCCATGTAGTAGAATTTGCAATTAAAAAGGGACAATTTTCAAAAAAATATTTAAAAATTAAACAAAAAATATCAATTATGAACAAAGTTTTTTTTAAACTAGTAGTTTAACTTTCAACCAAGTATCAATTTTAAACAAAAAAAAAAAAGAAAAATTTTCTACCCAAAAATGAATTTTCAACAAAAAATGGAAAGTCAATTTTCCGTAAAGACAATAATTTTCAACAAAATAGTCAAATTTCTCACCACAGAGATGAGTTTTCAACTAAAATGATGAATTGTGCTAAGAAAAATATGAATTTCAACATTTTCCAAATTTCAACCAAAAAAATATAATTTTAACAAATTAATTCAACTTTTACCCATGTAGTGGCATTTGCAATCAAAAAAGGTCAATTTTCAACAAGATATTAAAAAATTCAACCAAAAAGATGAATTTACATAATTTTTTTTAAACTAGTGGTTCAACCTTCAACCAAAAATGGGAAAGTTCATTTTTCAGTAAAAAAAAGTTAATTTTCAACAAAATAGAAAAATTTCCAATTATAGAGAAGAATTTTTAACTAAAAGGATGAATTTTACAAGCAAAAAAACGAATATCAACCTTTTGAAATCAAGAAAGAAAAATGTTAAACCAAAGAAAAATATGAATTTCAACTAAATAGTAACATTTTCAACTAAATAAGAAAATTTCAAACCGCAAAGATTAGTTTTCTACCAAAAAAATTTAATTTTAAACCAGATAAATACAATTTTATCGAAGTAGTTCTTCCCAAGTAGAGGAATTTGCAATTGAAAAAGGTCAATTTTTAACCAAATATTTAAACATTCAACCGAAAAAATGAATGTCCAATTAAAATTATGAATGTTCAACCATTTTTTTTAACGTAGTGGTTCAAACTTTAACCACGTAGTTTAATTTCAATAAAAAAAAAGATGAAGTTTCTACAAGAAAAAACAAAACATTTTCTACCCGACAAATTTCAAACCAAAAATGGAAAAGTTCAAGTTTCAGTAAAAAAAATTAATTTTCAACAAAATAGTCAAATTTTTAACCACAGTAATGAATTTTTAATTCAAATTATAAATTTTATAACTAAAATTAGGAATTTCAATCTTTTTCAATCAAGAAAGAAAAGAACCAAAGAGTTGAATCTTCAAAAAAAAATTTGTTTTAAAGTGATGAAGTTTCAACAAAAAAAGATTAAATTTATATTAAAATAAAAGTTTTAAATGCAAAAATACGAATTTTCTACCATGAAGATTAATCTTCTAACAAATTGAAGAAAAAAACTTTCAGAGATGAATTTTCATCAAAGATTAATTTGCAACAGTAAGGATCACTTTTCTGCCCAAAATTTATTAAACATTAAATTTTATTTTAATAAAAAAATTTATTTTAATTTTAATTTAAAATTAAAAATCAACAAAAAATATGAAAATTCCCTTTTGTAATCTTCTTGCCTCTCTTCTTTTTATTTTCTTAATCTTATTTATCAAAAAGAAAAGCTGGAAAAGGGGTTAATCTTATTGAAAATTCATTTGCAGTATTCAGTTCGTATTTATTTTCCTCTTGGTAAGGATTTTAATTAGTAGATTTTGTAACTTCTGGAGTTTTAAGTTTTCTTTTTTTTTCTCTGCAATTAAAAAAAGTTCACTTTCTTTCATATCTTTTCAAATGAATAATCTTAAACAGATTTATTTTTAAAAGCTGGAAAAGGCAGTCCATCTTATGGAAAATTCCTTCAAGTAGTCAGCCCATATTTACTTTTTTATTTCTTGGCAATGATTTTGTATTTTAGATACTGTAACTTTTCAAATAATTCGAATAAAAAAATTATTTTTACTTTTTTTTTAAAAACAAGTATTTAAAATCTTGAAAACTTATTTTTGAAGATTTTTTTTTATTTCATAGTAATCTTGAAAATATTTATTTGAGATAATATCGAAAAAGGGTTAATCTTGAAGAAAATTGTTTATTTTTCTACTTTCATTTTATTTATTCAGGGTGGCCGTTTTAATCGACGAAATAAATTCCCGGTCATTTCCCGGTACGCAAAAATTTTGCACGGTCAATAAAATTAAAAAAATGGAACACTAAAGCTAAAAAAATTTCCACTTGAGGTAATAAAACTTTGCTGCAAATGAAAAAGTGGAACTGTTAAATTTTGAAAGTTTTTAATTAAAAAATGTATTTACATGCGTAATAATTTACGCGTATAAAATTCAAGGTACTAACATTTTTCAACATAAAAAAATATAAATCCACGTTGCCATTTTGAATGCTCTAAATTAAAAAATCAATCAATGAACTTTAAAATTTTCAAAATGATATAATTTTAAGGAGTTTTAAGCTAGAAACATTAAATATTGAAACATTTTAAATGAACACTTCTTAAATTAGAAATTCAATTATTTTCTTTTTAAATAGTTTAAGCATCCTTGGAAAGCTTCAACATTTTATTTCAAAATATTGAGAAATCTAGAAGTTGTTTTAAATTTAAAATTATGTTGGAAATGTTTTCAGAACTTCTAAATATCTCCCTACCGAAAGATATCTCTGAGTTTTCTTTAGCGAAATAGCTTGGCCCATTTGAGTCTATAAACAAAGTCGATTTGAAACAAAAGGACACTCAAGGACCCTTGAGTGTCGGCTACTCTATTGAGATAGCCTCTCTGCTTGTTATTTATGATCGTATTCTTATTTTAATTTCGGAAAGGATATTTTAAAGCCTGCAGACCATTTTAACGAGTTTCCTGGACCTTTAAAAATATTTACCCGACTGCCTACGGAGAATTTCTTTGAGATTCTTTGACCTAAAGAATTTTTAGTATATACTCAAAGATTCTTTTCGGTAGGGCTGTCAAAATTAATTGATTTTTTTTCTACAATTTTCAGAAAATCCTGCAAATTTTAGAAGTATAAATAACAATTGAACATTAATTATTTATAACGATTCCAGTCTTTCTATGTCAAACAATTCAGTTCAAGATTCTTTACTTTTAAATATTTGATTTCAATATACTTGTCTTAAATAAAAATTCAAATATTGCTTAATATTCAATAATTAATCTTTTTTTTAATTAAAAATTTCAAATTGAATGGGTTAAGAATTAAATATTTTGGACTGAAACAATATTTAAAATAAAATGCTTTAATTAAGAATATATTGTTATGAAGTTATTTTTAAGTTGAAAATAGTGTATAAACCTTCAGTCACACGTTCACATTTGCTTAATGACATAGAAACCGTTCAAGTTTTAACGTTAAAATCTGAAAATTCTTAACTTTTGAACTGATTTCAAATCGTTTTGTCAGATCAATAATAAATTTAAACAAATGTTTTTATTTATTAAATGTTTTTTATGGAAAATTCTCAACATCAAAGGATTTTATTATTTTAAGTCTTTAAGAAAGCCTTTAAAAATTCTAATCTGAAAAATAAAAATTTTAAAAGGAAAATTTGTAAAGTACAAAATTTTGAATTACGCATTGTAAGCTAAATAATAGCATAATTGAAAAACATAAAAATTAAACTAATTATTTAAAAACTGTTGAAAACGAACGTGGACAGATTTTTCTTCTACAAACTTGTAAAATTTCCAGTTAACCGGTCCAGCGGCCACCCTGTTATCCCTTGGTAGATTTTGTATTTTTAGGATATTTAACATTTTTTAATGCGAATTTAAAATTTTGAAAATTTCTTCTTTTATTCTGCATTTAAAAACTTTTCCTCTTTATTCAATTTCTTTTCAGACGAATAGCCTTAAAAATATTTATTTTGAAAAAATGTTACTCTTGAGGAAAAATCATTCAAAGCAGTCAGTTCAAAATAGCTGGAATGAAAATTCCTTTGCAGTATTCAGTCCTTATTTATTTTCGTAATTTTATTAAATTTTTTTTATTTATTGGTAAAGATTTTAATCACTAGATTTTTTTAATTTTAGAGTTTTTAAAGACTTCTTATATTTTCTTTTTTAAAAAAGTTCACTTTCATATCTTTTCAGATGAATAATCTTAAAAATATTAATTTTAAGAGCTGGAAATTTTTTTTTCATTCTTTGGCAACGATTTTTTTTATACGAATCAAAAATTTTGAAAACCTATTGTTAAAAATTTCTTCTTTTAAAAAGTTTTCAGATGAATAATTTAAAAACAATTTATTTAAAAAAAAAACGTGAAAACGGTTAATCCTACAAAGTAGTAAATTCATATTTACTTTCTAACTTTATTATTTTTTTTTAATGAAAATATTTGTTTTGAAATATGAAAGTGTAATCTTACGGAAAATGTCTTACTTTTCTAATTTTATTTTATGTATTTCTTGTAAAAAATTTCGTATTTTAGATTCTATAACTTTTACAACTTATTTTTGAACGTAATTTTTTTTTTTTCGAACAAAAGTTTTCTTTTTATTTTAAACCTATCCAGATTCATTTTCAGAAAATATACATTTTTTTCTCATGTAAAGGGGGAACCCTAAAAACAACAAACTTTCAAATGTTCAATTTGAACGATAAATTTTAACAAAAAGACTAATTTAAGCAAATAAAATATGACTTCAAAAAAGAAAAAAAATGTATAATTTTTTGCCGAGAGCATACTTTTAAATCAGGGGTCTCCAAAGGCTTGACGCTAAAATTGAGAATTATGAAATAAAACATTAAATGCTAGTTTTCATTACTTCAATATTGTTAAATAAAATATTCAAGGCAATTGTAATTTTTTACTCACAATTTAAATTCGATAAAAATGGTTTTTGTTTGTAAATAATTCAAAATTTAATTTTCAAATTAAATTAAAAAGTAGCAAGAAATTCAACAGTTTCTATTACTTAATATTAAAAGTACAATCAATTTTTAAATCCATGATAACAAATTTTTCAATAATAAAAGTTTAAAAAATTGTTAAATGGACTTTTTAAATTTTGAACGCCTTGAATTTATTTTTGACCACTTTTTTAAAATTATTTAGTATTATTAATGTTGAAAACATTTATTTGTAAACAATCGTCGGCAATTGCTCTGTCCAGTTATACCAGAAAAAAAGGTTTCTCTGATCCTTCTAAATGATTCAATTGTTTAAAATACGAATTTGAAATTTTGAGTCAGTTCATAGTTAGTTATCGTATTTCTTGTCAAAGATTTTGTATTTTAAATTCTGTAACTTTTAAACTTCCTAAATGATTCCATTTTTTTTTAATGTAAATAAAAGTTTGAAACTTATTTTTTCAGATTTTCAGTTTAATCTTGAAAACATTTACTTAATAAAAGCTTGAAAAAGGGGTTAATCCCTTTGAAATGTCCTTTGTAGTATAGATCTCTGTTCCAATGAAGAATCTTAAAAATATCAGTTATAAAAGAGCTCGGAAAGGGGTTCACCTTACGGAAAATTACTTCGAAGTAGCCAGTCTATATTTACTTTTCTAATTTTTTTCATTCTTTGGCAACGATTTTGCAATCTGGAACTAAACGATTAAATTTTTTTAAATACGAAACTAAAATTTGTAAAACCTATTGTCAAAGATTTCTTCTTCTAAAAAATGTTCAGATCAATAATTTCAAAATAATTGATTACTTTATTATTTATATTTACTTTCCAACTTTATGTAAAGGGGAAACCCTAAAAGCAACCAATTTTCAAAAAAAAAGTGAAATTCTCAATATGAATGAAAAAATTTTAAAAACAAAAAAGACGAAGTCCAGCAAATAAAATATGATTTTTCAAAAAGGAAGAATTTTAACCAAGTAGTAAAATTGCTGGCCAAGAGCATACTCATCAACCAAAAACCTCACGCTTCTACCCAAAAAGATGACGCCCATATTGTAAATTAAAATCTAGAGGTGGGGAAATTTAAGGCATGAATAAGCGCACTTAAAAAAAATGAAAGCAACTTTTTTTAATCAGACACAAAAAAAATCAAGTACACTCGTGGAACAATTATCCAGGTTTGTATTTATATAATGCATTATTCTGTCATATAGAAAACATAGACATGTTTATTACTAAAAAGTGGCTATTTCTCCCGTCATATGGATTCTTAGTCGAAAAAAATTCACATATAAAATTATATTCAATTAAAATCAAAGCAAATAACTGCATCAATGACTCGCCCAAGTGTTTTTACGAAACACAATTGCTTCCGGCAATTAATTTTCTGTCTCATTTTTATTTATTTTTTTTTCTGTAGAAACATTAATCTCTCTCAACCTATAACCCTTCATCGAAAGATTTCTCACGTTTCCGACTCAACACTCATTCGAAATATTCGAAATAAGCTTCAAATATAAAATAGAAGCGATATTAAAATTAGAATCTAGCTTGACAAAGGGTTAAAGGACCTGAGCCACACTTGGAATTTCGTCACTGCTTTTTGATTCATGCAAGTGACAATTATCGTAATTTAGGCCAGCTATAGTGAAATTTATATCCCCAAAAACACACTTCGAAATGCGGACCGATTCGCATCTCGTGACTCGCTTTTATCGAAAAAAAAAAAAAATTACACCAGCACTAAGCCTTAATTAGGTAAATTTTTACACCGAAAAAAAAACCCTACTTCACGACAATAATTATTAATTACATGTTAATACAATTAAACCTCGCTTAGTCGTAATTTCAGTGTGCCACTGTATAACTATTATACAAAAGAGATACGGGATTGTTTCTTTTCCTTCTTCATGCGTGTGTGTATGTATGTATATGTGTTTTAACATGCTTCCGCTTTCCCTATCATTTTTCTCGAAACTTGTCTTTCATATATACGTTAAGTGTACTCCTTTGTCTGGAAACTTTTATAAAAATAATCAAAGTTTTTTTTTCTTAAAAAAAAAAAACCTTGCTCAAAGTCGGATCTTAAAAAGTGTGTCGAATTCAGTCTCAAACTCGAAACAAAAAACTTATTTGTACAGAATGTTCAACGTTACCGATAAACGTTTAATAAAGAAGGTGATGGAAATTTCCCAAATCCGGAAAACGCTTCGGATTTGGATGATTTCAAAGAAAGGAAACAACTGGCTGAAGTTTGTAAAAAGACCAGAATGATTAAAAAAAAAAAAAAAAAAAGTCGGTCGGAATATGACAACACAAAACCTACTGACTATTGGCCAACGCAGGTCCGTTTCTTTTGTCGGCGCGACTTGTTTTTTTTTTCTTTGCAATCGGAAAATCCCAATTGCAATCGCAATCGCGCAAAACGGATTTTCGTCGAAACTTGCAAGAGGTGTAGTAGATGTGTTAGTGGATTTTAACCGCGAGATGGTATAGTGCAGATGGTCTTGCAGAGCGGAAAATAAAGCGTAGCAACGTACAACTTGTGGGTGACTGAAGTTCAACTACTTAGTCGACAAAGTGATTTTTGAGGTATTTCATCATACCGAAAGTCCTGAAGCGCTTGACGCCGATAACCTTCATCAGCTCATCGTCGCAGATGGCAAACTGCTTATTCTTCGGGTCCTGAAAAAAATTTAATTAAAAAAAAGTCAGTTGAGTGGCAGAATTACAATTCTTAATTACAAAATATATTTGGAAATTGAAAAAATCAATAATCCATTATGACCTCACAAAAAAATATCAGTTGGAAGGGGCTCGGTTCTGTAATTTGAACCTGGAGGACCTTTTTTCTGGTACAACTTAACGGAACTTGTAATTAAGTGATTGGGTTTAAAGTATCAAAATTTTTTAACTAAATGCGAATAGTTGTTGCTAAATTAATTTTCGCAACAGTAATAATGCAAATCTTGTATTAAGTTTTATCATGACAAATTCAAAGCTAATGAAACAGTTCAAAGTGGAATTATTAAAAAATGTAACTTTTAAATAAAAATAATTTTCAATTCGAGGCGATTTGAGTTTTGAAAATACCGATTGTAAACTTATCAATTTCTTTATCAGAAATAAATAATCCCATATAAATTGAAAGCATTAGAATTTTAATATTTTGCTTTTTAATTGAAGAATCTCTAAATATAATTATTTCGGATTAAAATTTCGAAAATAAGAAAATTTCAAATCGTCAAAAACAGAAAAATTTGTAAATTAGAACTATGAAAATTGTATCATTAAAGATTCAAAGTTAATAATTATTGCGTCCAAAATTAAATTATTCGAAAATTTTAAATTATAAACAAAAATAGTTTTCAGTCAACTAAATTGAATGTTTTAAAGTCAAAGCTGCTGAAATCACGGAATTTAAAATTGTTATTATGATGAAATTTATTTACAAAAAATAGCATGAAAAATGAATAAAGTAAAATTTGTACTTAAATCACATCAATTGTTCAAATTATTTAGTAGAAAATGTATGTAATTTGTTAAAAATTCGCTTCTTTTGATAGAAATTTATCTTAGTTGAAAATGCAACTATTTGGATAAAAGTTCACATTTTGTTGAAAATTGTACTTTCTTTATTTGAAAATAGTGTATTTCGTGTATTTTTTTTTTTTTTGAAAAAGTAGAAAAATAATGTCATTGTTTCAAAAAAGTTTTTGTCTTCAAAAATTGCAGTTTAAAAAAAATGTTTCAGTAAATACATTAATTTTGAAGTGAAATTTTAAGAAAATTAATTTCTACCAAAAAGACGAATTCCTAACTAAAAAAAGATTAATTATCCACTTAAAATTGAATAGTAAAAATTTGTATAGTAATTAATTTGAATAGTAAATTTCGACTAAAGAGATAAAAAATTAAATTTAACAGTTGATTTTCAAATCAGAAAGAATGATGGAATATTCAATCGAAATAGTTATTTAGATTGTTACCTTAATAAAAAAAATCAAACACAAAAAACGAATTTTAACTTTTAACCAAGCAAGTACATTTTCCTTAAAAAAAAAAAGGATTAATTCTGAACGAAAAAAGTGTAGATAGTTCAAACAAAATGAATTTCATTTTTAATAATTTTTTTTACCTAAATGGAGAAATTTAAGAGTGGCCCAAATTTTATTTTTGAAAAATCCGCTGCTTTAATTATACCTAATTTCTAAACAAACGTATATATTTTAATATAAAATTATCACTGTTTTAGGTCGGAATTATATAATTCTTACAATGAAATCCTCAGAAATTAAAAAAGACAAAAATTTTGATCAGTTATTCCTAATTTCTAAGAATTTGAATTTTGAATAATTTCCTGTGCTAACCAAAAATTATAGTTTTGGCCAAAAATACACTAAATTATAATGAATTTTATAATTTCATTTCCAAAAATTTTCCTGTTTCAAGTCTTATGGACGTTAAAGAGGAATTTACATTTTGATTTATTCAGAATTTCATTTCTTAAATTTCAATTAATTTTTTTACTCAGATTGAAAAATCATTATAATTTATATTTTCAGTTGATGAACCAACAATTTAATTTATCCAAATTTTTGATCACAAACGATTCTGATTTTTTAAAAGTCTAAAATAGCATTTTTTATGTAAAGATTTCGGGAATAAATTTAATTGAGACCGTAGAAATTTAGAATTTTAAAAAGGATAAGATAAATTTTTAAACTAAATTAGTTGTATTTTCCACACAAAAAAAAACTATTTTCAAAAAATACATTCACCGAAGTAATAAAGGCGAGTTAAAAATCTATTATTTTGTAACCAAACGTTATAGTGTCAACTAAAATTTTGATATCTCAACCAAACTAATAAATATATAACTAAAATTGTGAATCTTCTACTAAATAATTAAATTTTAAACTAAAAAAGGTCAAGCTTCAACCAAAAATGGGATAGAAGATTAATTTTTACCAAAGAAGACAAGTTTTATTGAAAATAAATGAATTTTAAATTACAAGGGTATATGGTCAAACAATTCAATATGCAGTTAAATGTTCAGCTACAAAATTAGTTACAAAATTAATTTTTAACTAAAGCGACGAATTTTCAGCTAAAATGATGAATTTTCAACTAGAATTATCACATTTTCTGCAAAAAGATTAATTTTGAACAAAAGGGTTCAAAATTTCAACTAAAAAATATAATTGATCACCTAAACATTGAATAGTTATATTTTCAGTAAAAAAGAATAGTTTGAAGTTTAAACTGGAATAGTTAAATTTTCAGCCAAAGATTGATTTCTAACAAAAAAATAAAAGTTTTCAACTAAAAATTAAGGAGTTATATTTAGGGTAAAAAAAAAGTTTTTTAAAAGAAAAGAAAACAATTTTTCAAGAAAATAGCTCATTTTTCAATAAAGGAGATGAATTTTTAATTAAAATATTAATCTTTAACTAGAATCATCACATTTCCTGCAAAAAGAATAATTTCGAACAAAATATTTTAAATTTTCAACTGAAAAACATGATATATCAACTAAACATTGAATAGTTATATTTTCAGTAAAAATTAGTTTTCAACAACAAAAAACAACAAATTTTAAACTAGTTGAAAATAAAAGTTTTAACTTGTAACTGGAATAGTTAAATTTCCATGCAAAGAAAAAACGAATTTTCAACTGCTATTTTGGGAAAATTGCTGAAGTTGCAACTGGAATAATTAAATTATCAGACAAAGAAAGTTCAACAAAATGGCTCATTTTTCAACTAAGGAGATGAATGTTCATTTCGGTACAAATAATATATCCTTTGATATTTAAACAAAAAAAGATACACACTTATATTAATAAAAAACCAACAGAATTGAGTAAAAAAAAAACGACTTTTGAATTAAAACCGATCAATTTTTAACTAAAAACAGAATACTCACGTAGAGATTTCTCTCCTTGATGATGCTCCAGACTTTCTTGACAACCTCATGTCTGGCCATTTCTTCGGCGCCGACAATGGCAGCCAATTCTGGGGATAGCGTGATGGGACGTGTGTATCCACCACCACCCTTGCCCTTAGCGCCACCCTTTTTCGCACCACCACCCGATTTCTTATTCTTTCCCCAATCCTCGTCACTGTCGCTATCGCTGCCCTTCTTCTTGCCCTTACCCTTGGCCGCCTTTCCTGCAACAAAAATATTTAAAAAATAAAAAAATAAAACAAAAAAAAATTTCGAAAATGAAATTTCCGCATCCTGGGAGAAAAATGGAGACAAATATTTACCCTTTTTGGGAGTTGGTTTTCCCTTCTTGGGACTGTACTCCTCGTCGCTGGCGTCTTCATCACTCGCACTTTCTTCGTCGTCGGATGAGGCCTTCTTGCTGCGTTTGCTGGCTGGCGCTGCTGCTTTCTTGGGAGGTCCTCGTTTCGCGGGTTTCTTCTCCTCCTCTTCCTCTTCTTCGGAAGCTTCTTCCTCCTCCTCCTCTTCGCCATCCTCAGACTCTTCACTGGCAGCCTTCTTCTTTTTCTTTCCTCCGTCTTGTTTCTCTTGCAGACACTCCATTACGAGATCGTCCACTTCCTTTTTCCTGTTCAACAATTTACATTTCATTAAGCTTACTTTTTTTTACACGTAATTTGGGAAATATAATATAAATTTGATGCCTTGGTTTAATTACTGGCGCAGAGTCAATTTTAGATATTATAATTTGTAAATAATTTTGTTTTTTTGCAGTATCTGTTCATTATTTGAGAATAATTACAAACAAATATTTTTAATCTCGTATTATGACACAGTTTAATTATAATAAAATTACATTACATTTTTATACTGGATTTTTGCAGTAATTTCGAATCTACATTTAAAATGTTTGGAAATCCTTTTTATTCTTATTTTATAGAAATCTTGTATTCTTTTGAAACCTTGCAGAATAAATTATTCCTGAAACTTTGATAAATATTTCAGAATAAAAAAAAAATCCTGAAAATAATCCAGAATTTTCTCGACATTTTAAAATATCTTTCCGAAATCTTTAAAATCAAAAAGTTACATTGTTTTTAATGGTTTGAAACATTTACAAATTTTTGAAATTACGTGTTAATCTTCTCAAAACTTCAAAATATTCCAGTATTTTTGAACATTTTCAATGTATTAAGCATTAATCCCAATTTTTTAATTTCTAGATAATTAGAAAAATCTCTTGGATTCTTTTTTGTTGTTGAAATTGTCCATTAGAATAAACTAAAAAACAAAAAATACTTAGAAATTTTGACAGAAATCTTTAGATTTTTTTTTTCAGTTTCAATATAACCAAAAATGAGGAATTAAAAATAATACGAACTTTTCTTGAAATTTTTATAAATATTTCAAAATAAAAAAGCGGTTCAAAATATAGCCCAGTATTTTTTTTTAACATTTCCAAAATTTAAATTATATTTTATAAATGATTTTGAATTTTAAAAAACTGAAGTGCAATGTTTATGAAATTAATTTCCAAAATTTGAAACGTGATTCGACCTTCTTTTAATTCTTAAAAATTTTGCATAATTTTAGAAACTATTCTTGATTTTTGTTCAGTTTCAATGGAAAAAAGAGTAAAAAATAGTTTAATTTCCAATAAAATATTTAAATTAAAAAAAAAAAAAAAAAAAAAAATGAATTTTCAACAAATTATTTTAATTCAACCAGAAAATACGAATTAAAAATATTACAAAACTTTTCAATTATTCTAAAAATTTTGATAAATATTTGAAAATTAAAAAATAGCCTCAAAATATTCTAGAATTATGTCGACATTTTTAAAAATCTATCCGAAATCTTCAAAATCCACCTTGTTTTTAATTTTTTCAAACAATTTTCAAATTTTTAATTATGTATTAATTTTCTCAAAAGCTCTAGATTTTTAAATAATTTTTTATACGATGGTGAATTTAAGAAATACATAAATAGGAAAATTTCCTCGAAAACTTCTTGATCCTTTTTTTTTAATGTTCCATTAAAATAAACTTTTCAACTAAATTTTTTTTTTATTTCTCAGATATCTTGAGAAATTGGTTTTTAACTTCAAAACTTTTAAAAATTAAAATTCTCAAAAACTTTGAATTTTATTCAAGGGAGAAATTTATATTCCCGTCTCAAAACAGATGTATGAAATTCAAATACTATCGGTTTATATAAAAATGTAAACCTGAAACGAGATGGAATTTTAATTCAAGGTGAAGTTCAGGTCAAATTTTAAAGTTTCAAAATTGAAAAAAAAAAACAACTAAGTTTATCGTTTTTTTTTTGTCGGAGGGGGAACGAGGTGAATACTTATGTATTTTCAGTTCCACACAGAGTCCCTCTCGTTGATCTTGGACACAGTATTACTCACACCTGCATTATTTTAAAGCAAATGCGCAAGTATCGCATCCATACGTTTCAAAAGCATGACTACATTATGGAAAATATATTTCAAAATAGATACACGTGGAAAATTATTATCTGGTTGAACGACACATTCAAGGCTATTGTTAACAAAACTGTTGAATCTTCAAAGAAAATCGGTTGCATTGAAAGCCAAGATGAAAGTTTTACCGGAAAAGACGGAATTTCTACAAACTAATTCAATTTTTCCACTCAAAAATATAAATATCAAACAAAAACGTTAATTTAAAAACAGCACGTTTAAACTTTTAAAGAAATAAACGAATTTTCTACCAAAAGATGAATTTTCAATTAAACAAATTTTTCATAAAATAGTTTAGAATTTTTAATAAATCATTTTCGACGTAACAATTAAGAGTTTTCACTAAAGACAAATTTTTAACAAAACATGCAATTTTATCTTAAAACCGTATTTTGAAACAAATTTTTTTGTTAAATTCAGTCAATTCTTTTGTATTAAACTTAAGTAATTATAATATTATTAGTTTAAAAGTTAGAATATCGTGTTTACCTTTCTGAAAGGTCAACGTCCAGTTTCTCTTCAATTTGTTGCCTCACTTTTTTGGCTGACATAGTTGTGAGGTCCGCATCCTTAAGAATAGCTGCAAAAGACGGAATAGGTAAATATAGCAACAATAGGAGCCGTAAGAGGGGTTTCTTTTAGTTTTTAAAACTAAAAAACGTGTTTAAAAAAAAAATTAAAACAAAGAAAATACAAACAGAATGTCATTTTTAGGATAAAATCGCTTCATGAAGGCAAATTTTGTTAGTTTTCCAATCACAAGATAACAGCTGGAATTTAAAAAAAAAACTAAAAACTAAATTGTTACAATTTTAAATAATAATAAAAATAAAACTCACACAATTGCTTTAGAAATGATCTTAAAATTATTTTAAGCTGTTACTTTCAATATTGAACAACTTGCACTCTTCTAAAATACTAGACAAATTTTTAAATTTAAGAACAAAATTTAAACTTTGAAGACTAAATAAATGAAAAAAAAAATTAATTTAAATTTTGCAGATTCTAAGTTCGAACAAAAAACCCTTGATTGTAATTTTTTTAAACAAAATTAGAAATTAATTCCCTATACACGCAAATTTTTAAACAGAATTTAAATTCTGGACCATTATAACTTACTATCAATTTTGAATAATTTGCATTTTTTTTAAATATCACTCATAAAATTCGAATTATACGAATTAAATTTCAATTATAAAAACTAATTTCAAACCAAAAATGTAAAGAAAATGTTTGATCGTTGCTCCTTGTAGAACAAACACACAAATAATTAATTCATAAACGCAAAAGTAGTTATTCTATAAACATGCTTTTAGTTTAAGCTTAAAAAATGTACATAACTTTAAAATACGCGACAAATACAATTTGAAGTTTTAAAAAAACGTAATAAAAGGTTCTAAGATTGTATTGTCAAATAAAAAATATGCTTCTTGTATATCTTTTGAATTGTGCAACTGATTTACTAAATAAAATCATAATAAATAACAAATAGGTGATTTCAAAGGTTTAATTTAAATCACCCGCGATTTGAATTTCAGTACCAAAACCCATTTTGAGGTTAACAAAATTATGATAATTAAAATGTGATTTTAAAGCGTAATTATCAGCCTCAAACTCTGACTCAATTTAAGAATAAAAAGATCTAAGCTTTACACTCTGTAAATTTGAAGTCGACTCCCTGCACTGCAGGAGTTTAAATTGGAAATTTTGCATTCGACTCTCCAAATCAATTAGCGGTTGGCAGAACTGACAGCGCCATTGTTTTGCATTGTTGTTTCTCCTTTCTTGAAATCCAAACGGTCGCGCGTCGGGCTCAAATATTTGAAGCCAGAAAAGGAGAAATATCGCCTGGCGACCGCAAATTCACATGAATTCGGGTGTCTAAACGGTTGCCGATTAAAAATTACGCGAAAAAAAATTAAAGTGAGATATCAAGAAATGTCATTTTCCTCATTCGGGTTAAGAGGTTAGTTTTCTTCCGCCCGGCTTGTTTGTGAGCTTTCGAATTTTTTTTCGTACGATACAAATTCCGTACCATTTCAGCTTTTCAACTGAAACTTAGCGACTTACAGTAATCCGTGTAAACTGTCAACTTTTTCGCGGCTAAAAATCTTCCGACATAAATTTTCTTAGCGTCCTCCTGAAAGCTCGAAACTTCTTTTCGGGCGGGAAAAAGCCGTTAAAATTCAGAACACTTCTCGGTCGAATTTCGCTACTTTTTGAGAAATAAGCCGTGATTTTATGATCTGAGAGTTTTTCAAGTACGAGTTTTAGGGAATTATAGATTAATTTCCCGAAAGATTAATGAGAATTTGGAAATGTGTTGATCTACAGAAAACGAAAAATCCATTCTTGGAAATTCGCGGAGACATTATTGAATTTCATTACTGTTATCATAATTAAATTTCGGTTCGTGTGTGTGAATAAAGAAATTGTTAAGTGTGGCCATTTGGAGGATCAAGACCTTCGAGATTCTCACGCAATCGTGAAGCCAGAATACAGGTAATTGTTTTATTTTTTTCAGACATTCACTAATTTGTCAACTGAGTTTTTTTTCGAAATTTAATTAGGAAAGTACTTGGTGACTGCAAAACAAAAAATTTATAGATATTTTTTCGAGCAATTGATACTTCGAAAAAAAAAACCTTCAGGTGCAATGATTGACCCACCCCCTAACCCACAATTGGAATTTATATCTTATGGACAATAAATTAATTCTGTTCGAACGTTTTAGAAATGGGTTTAAAATAGATTTCATAGAAACAATTTTTGGTGTGTGATCGTTAATTATTTAGATGTACAAATAAATCGTAAATTAATAAATAAATATATTGGGTAGTTGTGCCAAAAGGCAGAGTTCTAGAAAAATAATTTTTTCCTGATTTTAATAATCCGTGAACTTTCTTAAAAATCAAAATTTTTTAAACAAAAATATTCCAAGATTATTTACTTTTTGTGTAAAAAATATGATCTCTGAAAAAATAGTCAATGATGTTAGGAATAAAAACAATATTATTGTCCTGACATTTCAAATAAAAAAAAACGATTATTTTTAATTAAAAAAACTGGAAAATAATTTATTTTATTAAGAGATGGTTGTCTTTCAAAACGGAAAACAGGATAGTTTCAGGGAATGTTTTCCCCTGTCTTTTTCTCTCACAATACGTGATTATAACATTTTAATTCTTATACATATAAAGAATAGAAAACTTTTCCCAGGCATGATTTTAATTCTAAAAGTTTCAAATTTAAAAGCTAATTCTGTGAAAAGTTCATTTAAAAAATGAAAATTTTTATCATTTCCACAAATTCGTAGCTAAACACAGCATTTAATTTAAACAATTTTTTACTTTTCAATTTTGCAATAGATTTTTTTTTTTAATTTCAGTTTTTGAAAACTTGATTACAACTTTTTCTCTTTTTTGATGAACATCCCAAGCCAAAATCATGCCTGAAAAAATCAATTTTTTTTAATAGCATAAATTTTTTTCCCGACACCTACTATTGATTTAAAAATCACAGAAAGTAACTAGATTCTAACTGCAGTAACTCTAAAAATTGAAATTATCACCTCAGAAACGTTTAAAATGCATTTTTATAATTATAAATACAGTTGTTGAAAATTTATTTTCTCAAATTTACACAAATATTATCTAATAATTAAAAAAATATATATGTAGCAATTAAAAAAAAAAAAAAAATGCTGGAAGAAATAGGATTCCAGAATCCCTAATTTCGATGCAGGAGCGAAAATTCGTTCCAGTGCGCATTTAACTGGTCTTAGGGGCTAATCGGAGTGAGCGCGGCGGGAACTTGGAAGCGGTATCGAGCCGCAGATGGCTGCCCGCGTTTGTAGTCAATAGTCAACAATCGACCCGCTTCTTAATCAAAAATGTCTGAAAGTAAATCGAGATGCGGCAAAGTGCGCATCGCATCGCCATCTCCAAACCTGCATTTTCAACATCGCTTGGCCCCGTCAACGATATGCGTCTCCTCCATTCTATTCAAAACCATATCCACCCGCCGGGAATCCGCTTGGAACGCTATGTTAACATTCAACTTGAATTATCTCTGAAAATACGTCTCCCGGCATCCGACAATCATCATAAAACACTCCAAAGACGCTATCCAATCGTTTAATGGCCACACTAACAAAGGCACACTCCATATCGGTGGGAAAAGTCATAAAACCGGCAAATAACCCCTTCCTACTCGCAGCCGAAATCTTCCTTGAAAAACGTTCCCCTCCACTCAGTGAAAATAGAAAAAACAAAATTCTTAAAATAAAATGAAAAAATCCAAAGGTTTTATTTTTAACAATATTTACTTTGGCGATTAATGTTGGGATGAAATTCAAAGACAATCTAGGCGTTTGTTGTGCGCCACTACTGCCAGACGCGTCATGAAGAGCGACAAGGACGCCCTGAGAAAGTCCATTTTTGCCGAAAAGCAGGAAAAAACACGCCAAGGCTCCAGAATGGGAAAATATTTATAAAAAAATCCCCTGATCGGTGCAGCATTTGCTTTGAATATTAAATGCACAAATTTCGAGCTCTATAGGTGGAATACGCGAGCAGAATATTGGTACAATGGCCGGCGTCCACGCCACTCAGTACACAGGGGCTTTTTAGAGTACGATTCACAAGAGTAAAGTGCCAGTTTTTCTTCTATTTTTCACTCGCGGATTGTGGAAAAAAATATGTATTGTTGAATTACAAACCTAGTTTACCGATTTTTGAGGGACGGAGTAACGTATATCGAAGGATTTTTGAACTTACCGGTGATTTCTTTACGAAGATCGTCCTTGGAAAGATCGGCCATGGTGATGTTTCTTGTTGTACGTTCTAATGCCAACTGAGCCGATTCTCGAGGCAGAACCGACTCCCGTAGCGTCCGTCGGTACAGTCCCGCCCAGTAGTTCCTCAACTCGCAATGGTTTTAAATCTTTTCTAAAATGTATAACTTTTTACCTGCTTCATATAAACGAATAAGATATACACGGAATCGTGTCAGTTTTTTATAATCTACAATTTTCTCATGACGCCCCACGAGTAATATTGCGATCCGAGGCTTCTCCTGGGAATTTCCTGGGTTTCTTCCAGCGAACATTTTGAGGGTGAATGTACGCCAAGCGGCGCTCGTGGATGCCGGCGGCGTACAGTATGGAACCATTATTGTTCGTAGGTTTTTCGATAAATTAACTTTCAAAAAGGCATATCATTTTTTCTGTTGCTCGAAAAGCGATGTTGTATACACCGAATCGAGCTAACTTTTTTTTCTCTACAAATTTCTCATGACGCCCCACGCATAATTATGTGACTTATTGTCTCGAGATGACAGTTGCTCTGATTATCAATAGAGTTTTATTGGTATCGAGTGTACTTTAAACCAATACTGCCTCACACACGTTCAGCCTCATGACCGATTTCGCGCTTTTCGCGATTGTTGAAAAATTAATTAGTTATCTGTTGATGCAACTCGAGAAAACAATCTAAAAATATGACATTTTGTCATTTCATTCCTTTGTTAGATTTGTCTTTTCATCATCTTTCTTTGTAGGGATGTTAGCAAAAAAATCTTGTTATTAGAAATTTACAATTTCGTAATTAATCTGCTTCCAAAATAAATTTTGAGGCCGGTTTCCCAGTTTGGTGATTCTGAAAGAAGCTGAAGATTGAAAAAAAATGTTGGGATTATATTTCGTTTTTGGAATTTTAGGTCACTATCTTATTGAGGGAAATTTCATTGAGAAAAAGGTTTTATTTTGCCTTGGCGTAGCGATCAGTTGGTTTCTACGGCGCGTCAGTGGTACAGTCCGCGTAAAAAGTGAATCTGAGACTCATGAAAACAATGTTTCGGGAAAAAAGATAACTTTGGAAGGGTTGATTTTCGAGTGATACAATGCACAAAAAATCGTATCAGTTTTTTTTCCGCTACATCTTTCTGAGGACGCCCCATGCACAATTTTACGATTTGGGGCCTCATATTTGGGAATCTTGGAATGTGAATGAATGTTACTTTTGGCATTTATTGTACTATATCTAGATAGCCTCATATGCATAAGAATATCTCGATAAAGTAGTGCATGCCTTTGCTTCTGAAAGGAGCTGGAAATAGTTTTTAAAATTTTCCTACATTATTGCATAGGTTATTTTCCTTTATTTGGCCCTTTTTATGATGTTTACATTCGACACGTATAAATGTTATGCCGCCACGGGTGTTTGAACGAATCAACATGGCGCTTGCATTTCTTGAACACTCGCTTGCCTTTTCAGTTTATTACGCGACATAAGTTTAAATGAAAGGGTTAGGGAGAAATTATTTTTCATTTGATTTTTGCTTTCTTTGCGATTGTGATGACTTTGTATCATTAATAGGGGAAAATCTAAGGGGGGAAAATCAATAAGATGTGTCGTGTTTTCAAAAAAGTTAGATCTCCTCCGAACGTTGATCATTTCCGGTTCCAGCGATGAAAGTGAAGAATGTTGTTTACTTTCTTGCTGAAAAATATTTAAAATGTATTCAATTCTTTTGGGTAAATTGTATTACTGAGTTTTTTTCACTAGAGCTATAACAGCAGAAATTTTTCTTTGTTTGAGTTTCATTGACAAAATAATAAAAATGATAGTTGCTGATTTGTTTTAAAATATTGATATTCTCGTCGCAATGGTACTAGCAGGGCTATCTGGTGGGTTGCGGGTGAACTATAAAATAGGAATCTGTCGGTTAGGTTGAGGTCTATCAATTTTATTGTTATTAAATTTTGAAAAAACATTATTTTTAAATTTATTTTAATTGTAATATAGTGCCTGCATTATAAAAGTACAGTTTAAAGTATTTCCTTATCTTTTTAAGTAAATTTTATTATAAATTAAATACTATATAGTATATACCCAGAAAACTAAACAACGTCGTCTTATAAACAATTATTAGAGATATGGCTAATTAAATTAAACAATAAATGTATATATCATTTTACGCATTTAATATGATTTCATATCAGAAATCATGATTCGGGCGCTGCACGTGCGATAATTGTTAACAATTATATTTACAATTATAAATATTATA
>NC_046662.1:58308607-58319985 GCF_010883055.1 Belonocnema kinseyi | reverse complement strand
TCAAGGTGGCCTCTAAAAACAAAAACAAGTTTCTGGTCATTTTTCGGTTACCAAAGATTTTTCCAAGTGATAAAAATTACCAAATTTAAATTTTGATACCAGAAATAAATTTCAATTTAAATATTGAGTATTTAAATACAAAATCAAAGCGTTCGAATCACTCTGCGACAAAATATGTTGTTTCTTGGGGGGAATTAGGCGATACGTATCTTTCCAACTTGTGCAATAAGAAAAAAATCGCTACTAAGTTATGCAGATTTAAATGTTGTGCTTTGTCTTTCAAAAAGTCCGACATTTTTTCTTTAACCTATAGTTATAACTTTAGACTTAATTGGTATCGTTATAGTTTCCTTTCTACTTTTTATAGAGTTTATTTTCTATTGTTCTAACAGCCGTTCCATATCCATTTTTTTTAAGAGTTCGAAAGATTTCTAGGTATTTCGAGGGATTTTAAAAGATCACTGATGATAGTCTAAAGTTTGTAAGATTGCCAATAACTTTGTAAACTTCATAAGAATTTAAAAAGATTTCATAAGATTAAAAATATTTCGAGTGGTTTTAACGGATTGCAATAGATACGAAAAAATTCTTAATATCATGTAATATTTCTATAAATAACAAAGAATAGAATAAAAATTAAGGTATTTCGTAGGATTTTAAAGATTTTAAGATAATTTCAGATATTTAGGTTAATTTGCGGTTCAAACTACATATTTTCCTTTAATACCGAAAGTTTGGCAGGATTTCATAGGATTCACAACATTTTAGGATATTGAAAATGATTTTTTAAGAGATTTCAGAGGATTTCCCAGACTTAGGAATATTTCGTAGGATTTTTGAGAGATTTTATAAGCTTTTCGAGAATTTCAGTAACTATTCTTAGGGATTTTAAAGGCTCTCTATAAGGTTTTTCAATCAATTATCCACGGTCTCAAAACAATTTATACAGGACTTCAAATATTTAAAGACATTTTCAAAGAAAATAAGCAGATTTCATCTACTTTCATGAAATTTCAATGGATTTGATAATATTTTAATTTATTCCAAAGAATTTATCCATAAAAATTAAGGGATTTCAAAGGTTTTCTAAAACTTTTGAAGATTTTAAAATATTTTCCATAAATTTAAAGATATTGAAAAAAATATTGCAAAGTATTTAAAGGGAGCTTTATCCAATTTTATATTATTTTATAGGGCTGCAAAGATTTCATCACTTTTAAAGTTATTTTGAAAGACGTTACAAATTTTTTAATGTTTTACGGGATTTAACTCGATATTTGTGGAATTTAATTTCAGGAGATTAAAGCTTTTTTGAGGATTTTCAAAAAATGTCGTAGGATTCCAGGAAGCTTCTAAAATTTTTTAAAATTTATATGCAGGATAAAAATTATATTAAAAAGATTGCAATGGAATCTAACGGATTTCTAGAGAAATTTCTCGGAAACAAATTAAATGACATAAAATATCAAGGGATTTTTACGTATTTCAGAGATTTAAAAGGAATTTTACAATATTTAATGGAATAACAGGATTTCAAAAGAAAGCATAACAATTGAAAGAAATTCTATATCTGATTTTCAGGGATTTAAAATGATTGACGAGTTTTCCTTGAATTTTTAGAATATCTCAACAGATTTTAGTTCTTATAAGGCCTCTGGAAATCGTTGGAAAATTTCAAATGTAAGACTGAGTCCATAGGATTTCCGGGAAAATTTTTAATGATTTCAGTTTCATTTTAAAAGATTAATTTTAAGTTTTGAAGATTTCAAAAAATGGCAAATAAACTGTAGATTTTTGAAGACTTCGAAATAAAATATAAAAGCTTTTTCAAAATTTTGAAAGGTTTTAAGAGACTAACAAAGTCTTGTTACGATTCACGGGAACATAACAAATCATTTTTTATTTTGAAAAATTAATTCTAATTGAAAATCGAAAAAGAATAAAATATTTTCTAAAATTTCAAAGAAGAATGTAGAAAATTTAAAGACAAAAGTAATTTCGCTAGACAACTAAATTTTATTTAGAAAAATTAAAGCAAGTTTCATAGTTATATAAAAAAGTTATCACAAGATTCATAAATAATTGAAAAATTGTAAAGATTTCCATTTCTTTAAGTGTCGATTTTTTTAGATTTTTGTATAAAAAAGAAGCTTTTTAAGAATTTCAAAAGGTTTCATGAGAATGAAAATACTTTCTTTGGACTCCTAGGAAAATTTAAATTGATTTTTTATCTTGAAAATTCATTTAAGTAGAAAATTCTAAAAATTTTCGAAAAACAATATGGAAAATTTTGAGGCATTTTTTTAAATGTAAGTTAAAATTCAACAAATTTTAAAAGACATTTAGAAAATTTCAAAGTAATAAAAAGTTTCCTTTTTTTTCTGAATTTTGATAAATTTTAGGAAGTTGCATTTTAAAAGATTTATAGGATTTTCTGTAGAACTTTTTTCAAAATACAAACATTTTTATTTTAAAAGATATTTGGAAGACTTACAAGTTTGAAAAAGATTAAAAAGTATTTGGAAATTTGGAAATATTATAAAAAATTCAAAACAAAATGTCAGTTTTTAAAGATTACGAACAATTATTTCGAAGCTTTTTAAGAATTTCGAAAAGTTTCAAGAAAACGTAAAACTTTTCTTAAGATACCTGAAAAAACTATGAACGAATTTTTATTTTGAAAAAAAATTAAAAGATTTCAGAAAAAATTGAAATAAATGTCGAACTTTCTAAAGGAATTTTTGATTTTTAAAGAGGTTTCAAAATTTTAGGAATAATACAAGTCAGTTCAATCGATTTTTGAAGATTCTACTTTTGGTTAAAATGTTAGCTTTTTGGTATAGAATGCAAATACTTAATTGACCCTGATTTTGTTGTTGATAATTAATATTTTCGAATTCTAAGTTCAACTGTTCGCTTTAAAATTCGACAATAAAAATTTTCAAATAAAATACAGATTTTTGAAGATTTGCAAACAAAATTTAAAAGTGTTTTCAGAATTTTTAGAGATTTTAAGTAAATAAAAACATTTTCTTAAGTTTCATGGGAAATTTTCAAATGATTTTTTTTCTTTTGAAAAATGTATTCCGAGATAATTGAACAAGATATCAACAAACTTTGCAAGATTACGAAGTTTTAGAAAAAATCGTATACGCTTAAGAACTATTTATAAACTATTTATTAACAAAAATGTTGAACAAGATGTAGATTTTCGAAGATTTAAAATAAATAATGTAGCTACATATAGTTTTTAAGTTTTTTTTAACGACTAATTTTTGAAGATTTTTTTATTATTATTATACTTATTGCAAGGAACTATGATAAAAACTATTTAATTCAATACTAAGTGCATTTTACATGAAATAGTTTATAAATATATCTTTAATTATTATTAAACTGTTAGGATAATCGATGAAATATAGTTTTTTTTTAATTACTCTTGAAAAAATAATCAATATTCAATCGTTAATACCAAAGGAATTACAAATGAATAAAAATATTTGTCAAGTAGAATAGCAAAAATAATTAACCGAAGATAAGTTTATAAAAAATAGCAACTTCCCTCTATCCAAATCTGGGCACACAATTAAGACGTCAAGCTTGTATTATATTAAAAATATCATGTGTAAAAAATTCAGAATAGTTAAACACATAGGAAAACCTTATATTAAATCCGGTTTATTGGTGCCTCTACTGAGAGAAAGTTTGATAATTACAACTGAGAAAAATGTAAAATAACCGGGAATTTGGTGGGTGAAAATGAGTCGACACCCTGCATGATTTTCCTCCTTTGTTTACTTTAATGGCAATTTATGATGTATATTGATTTTCTTAATACCCCCTGAATTTGGAAAAAAAAACAATAATTTTTCGCCCCGTCAATTTAATATTAAAAAAATTTTGACATTTTGCTACCATTGTTCAAAATTACTGTTACTTTGAGTTTACTGCTCACTAAAGGCGCTAGCGATTTTACGAGAGTGCCCACGCAATTTAAACTCAAATGAAGCAAAGCAAAGAAAAACGTGGATTGTATCTTGATAAAAAGATGATCTTGAAAGGTAGAAAGCATTATTAACGAGAAAACGAAATATTTAGTAAGGAATAGGAAGGAAAGTTTTCAACAGGAGGTAATGTTGATTTTTTCACTGTCGTTCAAAACTTACCTCTCTGACATCTCTTTCTTTTTTCCTGTCAATAATGCATTTTAAATTTAGCCTTTAAATTTTCATCAGACTACAGTTTAATTTTTAATTTTGTTTGACTCCTTTTTTATAATTTTCTTTTTAAAACTTTAGTTAAGCTTTATAGTTTATAATGAAATGTGACACCTTATCCGATTTCTACCTTACCGACTTTTTTTTTGATTATCTTAAATCTTTGATTTCTGATTTTACCAATTCCAAACGAAATAACATATTGAACTGAAAGTTTGGGAAAACAAAGAAAAGCGACTAAGGAATTTTGATGTACTACAACTACTACAACTACTTAATAAAATTGTTTGGAAACTTTATTTAGTATCTGTGAAAATTTAGAAGTACATAAACGTTCATTAGTCCTATTTTTTATTTTTTCAAATTTTCAGCTCAATATCTCATTTCCAGTGGAATTCGTAAGATAAAAAAAATGGTCGGCAAGGTAGGAATCGGATGAGTGTTCTTCTATTTTAAATGTATCAAATGATTTCGAGACCTGAAATGGTAAATGACTTAAGGGCTTGTGACACAGGCAAAAACCTATATTACCGACCTCACTTAACTCAATCAGTTCACTGAATATTTTTTTGAACCTAAGAACTTTTTTGTAAATAAAATATCGAACTGAAATTTTGGAAAATGTATGAGAGTAAAATAAAGTACGTTTAGGTACTTCATTTGGGTAGGAACTTCACTGAAAATTATTTCATTTTTTTCTGAACCTCGACATTTTTTGAACGTTCGAACTTTTTTTATACATAAAATATCGGTCTCAAACTTTGAGAAATGCAAAGAACCGAAAGAAAGCTACGTTAAAAAACAAAGATTAATAGTAAAATATTTCAAGTAAATCTTAACCGGCTTGACCGGTTGATGCCGATGGAATTGATAGTTGAAATATATATTTTTTTACATCTTTTATTGTTAAACTTTGTACTGCAACATAGTTTTCTTTCGGCTCTTTCATTCCTCAAAGTTTGGGACCAATATTTTAAGATTAAAAAAAGTTTGAACATTAAATAAATGTCGAGGTTCCGAAAAAAGATGAAATAATTTTCAGTCAAGGTCCTACCCGAATGATGTACCTAAACGTAATTTATTGTGCTCTGATACATTTTCCAAAGTTTCAGCTCGATATTTTATTTACAAAAAAAGTTCTTATGTTCAAAAAAATATTCAATGACTTGATAAAGAAAAAGTGAGGTCGACAATATAGGTATTACACACTTATCCAGTCCCTTTTTTATCGACGTTTTCTTCGATCGCAATATCACAATCATTCCACACGAAATGAGATATCGAGCGGAATTCTGAGAAAATAAAGAAAATGGACTAAGGAACGTTCATGTACTAATAAGTGTTTGAAACTAAAAAAAAATGTTTGGAGTTGGTATGATCAAAAATGTCGGAAAAGTAGGAATCAGATAAGAGTCGCATAACCTGAAAACTTTAGTTCCCATAACAGGGTAACACGTTTGAGAATAATTAGGAGTTTTCCTGAAATCTGCATTACCGATATCAGTCGTTGCTTAGCAGTTTTCCCGCGAGATTTCGATATTGGGTATTTTGCGGGAATTTCAGATTTCTGTTTTAGAATTGGCTGTGGGACATGAACTTATAGTTCTGGTATTATTATTGCTATTTGGTTACACCATGACCTCCTTTTTCATGGAGCTCATGCAGCAATACTAACCACTTATAAAAACATCGACTCGAAAAACTGGTGACAATCTATTGTTCATGAGAAATGTTAAACATTAAAATTCTTCACGAACTTAAGTCGAGAGACATGAATGATGCGACTCACTTTCGTCAGAATTCCTTTGTTTAGAATCTGATAACAATAAGACATTCCACAATAGACTTCAGTCTTTATACTGTACCTTTTGTTCCTTAATTTACAATTAGATATATTTCATTTAAACTTTCTTGTTCGTAATTTCGGATGATACTTTGAATAATTATTTATTTAAGAATTTTGCATGTTGTATGTAAATTTACAAACTTACAAAATGCAATGATGAATAAATCATAATAAACCTAGAGATTTTTCTCTTCATGAAGGCGCAGATGAGACAAAATGAATTCTAAAGGATGGTCCAAAATTAAGTTTTATTCAAATTTGCTGCCCCCCCCCACCTAACCCAATTTTTCGAATTAAAATCCCATATGCCTGTTCTGTAGGGTCATAAAAAAAACCCATAAGTGAAAAATTAGGTTTGGCGAGTTTTTGGCGATAATAATTTTCTTTTGCGATTTCCCGTGTGGAAATAGCCCGGCTTAGCCCTTCTACAACAAGGTTTCTGGTCGGGGACTGACCGGGCTATGTTTGTTTTTTAAGATCCTAGCACAGTGGTTGGCACTCCCGACTGCTAGGCGTTAGATTTAGGTATAAATATGTAGGTTTGATTCCCCGTAGCGTTAGAAATTTGATTGGTAATATAATGTTTAAAAATTTAATATATGTATTTACTCTAAACAGGACTTATTAAAATTTAAAGTCAAAATACTCGCAATCATTTAATATTTATTTTTTAAATCTTTTTTGTCTCTCAACGACTACGTGAAAATAGTTAATGTTGTTTGTGTGCTGGGCGTGTGGAATTTCATATATTAATATGCTCCAATTCTACAGTAAAAAAGAATCAGATTAATCCCCTAATTCAGTGACTGATGCTCTTTATACAATTGATACCCGAATCAATTCAATCTAGTAAAACACCAATTGATCTTGTCCGGGCCACGGTCGGGCTCCCCGGCTAGCTCCCGACCATGCTCAATGGCCGAATGCTGGCCAGCGCAGCGTGACGATGCTGGTCGGATTCCGACCAGAAACCCCGGCCACAGCCCAACTGAAAGTCGGGCTCCCCGGCCAGCTCCCGACTTAAAGCCGGGCTCTCTAGCCGTAGACTGGCTAGCCCCCGACTTGAATTTCCACCCGGGTTCTTTTAATAAAAATTGTTACTAATACAGCAAATATTACTTTACATTTATATGTTTAAATGGATTTTAAAAATAATTTATTATTATTGATAGCAATATTCTAATCGAATAATGCTAGGAATATGCGATTTTTTTTTAATTTCCACTTTTTGTCTACTTTTTAATTATAGTGAGGTAATAATTGATTCAAGTTATCAAAAATAATTTTTCATACAATTTATTATTATTTTTAATAATATTCTCCTTGAAAATTAAAATTCCCTCCCCTCCAATCCCAATAAAATTTTATAAGCAAAAAATGTTCCTCTTGTTAAAAAAAAAATGATTAAGAAAAGAAGTACCTCTTCCAACTTAGAAAAATTTGAAAAATAAACTTTCCTTTTATCTAACTCGATAAAATGCGTATATAAATAAAATATGTAAATAAAAAAGATTCCAGTTCAGAAGAAATTGAAAACAAAAAATTTTCTCAATCGAACTGAATGCAAATCTTAAAAATAAAATATTTTTGTCTTCCAATTCAGCAAAAAATAGCAAATACAAAACTCCCTCCTCCAACACAATAAAAATTAAAAAAATGAAAAATGGGCACTATATATAATTAAAAGTCTTTAAAATAAAATGAAGTTCCCTTCTCCAATACGGAAAAAATTGAAAACCAGAATTTTCTCCCTTCCAATTCAAGAGAAATCTTAAAAGTATAAACTTTCCTTGTCCAATCAAAAAGAAGATTGAAAATAAACAGTTCCCTCCTATAATACAATAAAAATGCTAAAAATAAAAAATGGCTCCTTTCAATTTAATAAAAAAATGTGGCCCCTTGTAAGTAAAAAAAATGTTAAGGAAAGAAATACCTCTTCCAATTTAGAAAAACTAGAAAACCAAAATTTTCTTACATCCAATTCTATATAATTCGTGTAATAACACATGCCTCTCTTCCAACTGAGAAAAAATTGATAATCGAAATTTCCTGACTTCAAAATTAATAAAAATCTTAAAAATAAAAAAAAGTTCCCCTTTCAGTTCAGAAAAAATCGAAAACCAAATTTTCCTCCATCCAACTCAATATAAATTTAAAAAATACAAAAAGGTCGTATTTCAATTTAGAAAAAATTGGTAATAAAAAATTCACTCCTAGAACGCAATAAAATTTTTTAAAAGAAAAAATGGGGTCTAGCAATTCAGAGAAAAAAGTTTTTTTTCTTATGGTAAATACGAGCTACATTTCATGGAGCTTTCGGAACCTGTAAATATAATTTTTTAAAAATATTAATTATTATAAGTTACTAGTACATACTTGCTAAATGGTATATATTTATACTTTTTTTAAAGTAATGTTATTCTTTCAAAAAATAATGTCTCATCCACCCCAAAAGATGGAAGCGGTCACCTGAAAAAGATCCCGAATTTAAGTAGTTTATAGACTTTTTAATAATAATAATAATAATAATAATAATAATAATAATAACAAATATAACATAAACTAGTTCTGAGTTTTGCCTTGGACAGCACGTGTCAACGTATACTCAAAATTCAGGGGAATTATTAAATTCGATCGGATACAGACACATCTGAACAAAAGTCCATACACATTGTGAAATTCTAAGGAAGCAAGTGGATTGCACGCGCACTTACGCATTGAACAGGCAGCTGTGTTATCATAACCCAGTGACGCCAAATATTGATTTTGACACGTATACACGTGACGAGAACCAGAAGGTAAGCTCAAGATGCATATGTTCAATTCTGTGTATAGGTACATTGATCGCTAATTATGCCAAAAGTATAGTTGTTTGCTTCTTGGTTATTCCTTTCAAAGGAAATGATAATGCCAGTCCTCACAGTCATTCTCCTATTCCCCTTTTTCAAAAAATTATCGTTTTTTCCTCTTTTTGAGGAATGCCCCTCTTTTCCCTTTTCAAAATACGTACTCCATTTTTTCATGCTTACGTTCAGAAAATAAATATTGAAAAAAAAGTATGGACTCTAGGGTGCCCAACTGAATCCCGATTTTTGGGTTTTATAAAAACTTAAAACGACATTTTCTGTCTCGTGATGAGAAAGTTATTTTCCGTTCTGAAAGATTTCAGAAAATATATTTAGAGGTAAAATTGTTTTTATGACCAATAGGCGACTTATGTTTTAATAATTTTTAATAATTTGTACAGATTTCACTGTTTCATAAAACTTTTGGTAAAAAATAATTGTTTGGTGTAAGAAAATAATGTTCTGAAAGGCTGTAAACCCTTAACCCTTGTGTTGCCACCCGGGTACCCGGGTACTTATCTGCATAGGTGTAGTTAAATAACTTTTTTTTCTAATAAAGATAGGCCGAATGCTTCTCGAATCAGCATGATAGTAGTAGATTTATTGAATCTTTGGTGCTACAACAGTTTTACACCTACATCTGTATTCTTGCCAATTATATGCTAAGTAACAAACTATAACATGTAATATAATAAATTAAACTTTTTAAGTATACCAAAGGATTCCTATACTACATTACGTTGACAGGGATTGATTATATTTTGATCTGGATTTATCGAAGTCTTTCAAAATCTTTTCTATTTCGCACAGTCCTCTGCATAGGGCCTTCTTCAGCCTATCATTCAGGCCCAGGATCAACCTTCTTCTCCACTGACTCAGGTCGCTCCTTTCTCTCCACTCTGTCCTCCAGTCATTGACAACTGCACCAAGCCTTCCCAATATTGCTTCGCAGCTTATTACATGCTCCTGCGTCTCTGGGTGGTGCGCGCAGGCTCTACACTCATTATTATTGTAACCTTTCTTCCCCTCTTTAACTACACTGACGCATCTCCACCTAGCCCAAGACACCTTTTGCCAGTTCTAGGCGTCTGTTCTCTTCCAGTATTCTTCCACCTCTGTGTTCTGTTTAATTTTTCGATAATAGTTGCAAAAGCTGAACTTATCAATTCCTGCCCAACACTTCTGTAGGTCCTATTCCTCTATAATTCTGTCCTGTAAGGAAAGCCTCTCCTCAATCTCCTCTATTGGGAATTCAGCATACAGCATGTTTATTGTTTCACCGTCTACTGTCTTATTTAGAGCCATCTTAGGTGCCTTGCCCCATTCGGATGGGTTATTGTTTTTTTATATTTCTTAGTTCTTCTCGGAAGCATATTATAGGCCATCGGTTTGCGTCCAGCTTACTCAGCTTGCTCAGGAACTTGCCCGCTCTTCTGTGAGTCTCTGTCTCTATGCTTTTTCTTCCTCCCTTTATCTCGAATCAGCATGATTTGACTGATTCTCTATAAAAATTTGCATTGCACATATTTTTAGAATTTTTTTAGCTTGAAATATCTTGCAATTAAAAAACAGGCACGGTGGAGCCACCCGGGTACCCGGTTACCCCGACAGAAAAGGCATGATTTTCATACAGTATATCATAAAAATAAAGTTTGTTATAACAATATATGAAGTAAATATGGATAATTTTATAAATAATAACAAAAAAAATATATTTTTAATTGAATTTTTTTGAATTCTTGGACGTAATAACGAGCCTCCTCGGAAACAAGAAATTTGCGATGTAGCTGCGCACGTTTTATATCTGTTTCAGTACTACCAAGGTCACTGCACATTATTAAATTATTATATTCAAGTAGGAATACCTTCCTAGAATATGAATAATTAAATATTGATTGAATACACATAGTTACTTCAAAATGCAATGGACTTTCAACAACAATTTCGTTGGCGCGGTACCCAGGTACCCGGGTGGCAGACGCTGTGAGTTTTTTCGGTGGCAACACAAGGGTTAAAGGCCACACAATTTTTTTGACCCTCACTATGCCATAATTGGTCTCGGAGACCGAATAATTTCATGTGTTTCTAACTTTGGAACAAGTCAACATTTTTTGACTTCTAAATGAAAAAATCGAAATGTCAGTTCACAGCCAACAAGAATATGCTGAACATATAAAAAAATTATTTATTAAAAAGATTTGACATTTTTTGCAAGACGTGTCACGAAAAATTGTCAAAAATGCAAGGTTGCGCAAAAAATTCTCATTTCTTTAATTTTCGGAGTAAAAAAATCCAATCCTTGCAGGCGAGGATACCGACTACTTAAAAAAAATATAACGATTGGATTCGCTCAAAAAAGTTGAATTTTGGAAAGACATGAAAGTGCCCAATTTTCGCAAACACTCCAATTGCAAATAAATAAAGATTTTTCATCCTAATCATAGTGAAATGGAATCAGGAATAAATAAA
>NC_046662.1:58300367-58308507 GCF_010883055.1 Belonocnema kinseyi | reverse complement strand
ATAAAATAAATAAAATAAATAAAATAAATAAAATAAATATAATAAATAAAATAAATAAAGACACAAAGGGATGAGATAGTACAATAAAAACCTGTAAATATTTTCATCTGCAAGCTTTGTTACTAAGAAAGTATTTGGAAAGAGGTAAAAAATTGTTACAAAAAATAGTGTAGATTTACACTACTGGAGCACACGTACAACACAATTTCGAGCGCCAGTTGCCGCAAGAATTCCCGTCTGTTTGATTTCAGGCGAGGAGCCGTCGGATCATGCCCGCATCGAGTCTTCAATTCGATTCCATCTGTATATTATATTATTTTTTCAACGTTTTTTTCATTACATTTTTTTCAAAATTATATAATGTTTATTATTATAGTAGGGAGCTAGTCATATCTTTTGAAAATAAAAATCATGCTTACCATTTTTTCGAAAAAATGACGTTTAAGCCACACTATGGTCCCACAGACGTTTTCTCTGCCGCTGCTTTCGCGATCCTGAGTTTCGTAGTATGCCTTGCTGTAAGGGTTCTATCTCAAGTTTTTTCCCACACAGTTCCCAAGTGTCGCCCTCCAATACTTCCAAATAAACAGAAGTGCAAATCACCCGTCGGTCCACCAGACCATAGTATGGTCTTTAAGGGTTAATATTCATGGAAACCTACAATTTTTTCAATATGAAACTCATGGAAAATACTTGTCATTTAATTAAAAATAATTTATCGTGGCACAAGTCGTAATAAAATTAATTAATATAATGCATTACACATTTTTTAATTAAAATTTTTTTATATCTATAAAAAAGAAAATCTGACCGCTTCGCGGACACAGTCTCGTCGCGCGTGGCTCGCCTCGCTCGCAAGTTTGAGCGCGCGTAGGGCGCGTGAATGTTGGTTCTCCCGCTTCGCGCTCGATAATATACTTATCTCGCGCTATGCTCTCGCTCTTTATGTACGGGCTTTTCAAAACTATAGGTCAAAGCATCGAAAACAGTAATTTGGCGATTGTGAATTCTCTTGTGTCTCGTTTAAAAAATTGCGCATTTTTAAACAAAATTCTGCTATAAGCACTTTATTGAAACTTTTATCGTTTTTTCATAAACTGAATTTGCTCATTTCCAAAGTTATTTTTATGATTTCAACTTTACACACACGGTCTACTGAGCAGCCTTACCGTTTTTTTAACTTCTAAATTATGTTCTTAACTTCAGTGAACAAGACTTTATCAATTGAATTTTCTACCGCATCGTGCTCTACTTCGCAGTTGTGGTACCCTGTGGCATTGTCACATACTCGGCCCTCTCAGGTGCGAAACCAAAAACTTATATATATATATTTTTTTAAATATATTTGAGAATCTTCGAAATACTGTGAAATTGTTTATTGAAAAAAATGTAATGTTTGGATTTTCCATTATTTGTTATGCTGTCAAAATTTGAACTTTCGATTTTTCATGAAAATTCAAAAAGTTGTTATGATAATCTTATAGGGCATTCGAAAAGCACCATTTTTCTTTTCTAGACTTTTTTCATATCGTGCCTTATTTGGTTTAAAATTTTCATTTTCGTATATTTTTTAGAATTTTGTAAATGCTATAACTCTGGTAATTTTTGATTTTGTGAAAAAAGTCAAAGGATCGACTTTTGAATACTGTGAACAACCGCACTGAGAATTTTTGAATTTTGAAAAACGTGGTCTCAAAAATATTCAAAATGTGCCCACTAATAACAAGAGTCGTTAATAATCGTTATCATAATCATTATTTAATAAAAAATTTAAATTTACTGAATAAATTGGATTATTAATTTTTGTAGGCATTTAAATAGTGTATATTTTTCTAGGCATCTATATGCTTTGTTTGTTAACCGAATTAAAACGAAAAATTTGATTCCTTACTCATTTCCAGATTTGAGGGATTTTTCGATACAAAAAAGATTGATACAATAAAAATAATTATTTGGAATGGGCACTGGAAAATAATAGTAACTAGATAGCCGCTGGACTGGGGAACGGAGAGTGATCGGGAATATCTTGAAATCGGGAAAAATCGGGTAATGGCAGTTAATTTATTCTTCGACCGGAAATTTTACAAATATTTAAAAGAAAATTCTGTCCAATACGTTGAAATATCACAAATTTCACATGACATAATGTTTTTTAAAATAGGTTTGATTGGAAATTTGTTATGATTTATTAGTTCAATTTTAACTTATTCAAATATGTAATTATTCCATTCTCTGTGCGTAATTGTATAATCTTCCACTTTCAAAATGTTCCATTTCAGGCAAGGGATAGATTATTATTATTACACCATTAAGCCATTTCCCTTTCGGGGTAGGCGTGACTCACTCGGCAGGGGAAAGGAGTAGTGTGTGGAAGGGATAGAGATTTTTCAGATTGATCCAGAATTCTCGTGCTATTTAAGTAAATAACACGTTCGTTCCGCAACACTGCTCCGACCCAGGTTGCTGATCAATCTCTCTAGCAATCACCCCAAGCGAAGAACCTCACGAAGTCGTTATGTAAGGTTCCCCACTTGGGTCCATTAATAGCCAAGGTCTTTGTTTCAGGCGTCATTCACTATACTGGCACTCTTTTTATTAACTATTTGGCGCCATACTTCCCTGTCCTGGCATACTTCTCTAGCTTCTTTTATGTCCATGCATTTTTTCATGCAGGCTCTCGTGTTTCTGTGACTTCTTATGCCTCTTCTATGTAGGGTCTCATTCACACATTCTAACCATTCTTTCCGCAGTCTACCTCTGGGCACGTTGCCATTTACTTTACCTTGATACACTTGTTTCGTTAGTCGTTCATTTGGCATAGATGACTTTAAAATTTGGTGATTGCAATGAACTTTATACACTGATTGGAGGAGTCATGTAGACCTTGATTTCAGATCTTTATTTTTAAACGAACAATCTCAATTTAAAGATTTTTAAAATGCATTTCTGTAGTCTTAAACCTCGACTTGAATATTTAAAAATTGAAAGCCATTAAATTGAAAAGTTTTCTACACAAAAAGTTTTAAGTTAAACATTTTCAAATAAAAAAATCTGCCCGTCAGGCGGGCACATTCTCATCGCGCGCTGCGCGCGTAGCTCGCGAATTTGAGCGCGCCTAGGGCGCGCGACTGTTGCTTCTCGCGCTTTGCGCTCGATGTCGTATTTATCTCGCGCTTCGCACTCGATTATGTAATTACCTCGTGCTACGCGCTCGGTCTTTATATTTTCGTACATTCTTGCGCAAACGTTTTAAAATTAGACTCAAAACATCCACCACTGTAATTTTGAGATTGTGAATTCTCTTTCGTTAAAAAAGAAGTTAGTTCGAGAGTTTGAGCGCACCAACGGCACGTGACTGATGGCAATCGCACTCCGCGCTTGGTCTTTACATTTCTTCCGCATTCGGGCACACACCTTTTAAAATCGAAGGTGAACGGACCGACAACTGTAATTTTTTGATTTTGAACTCTCTTTAGTTAAAGCTCTTTTGGCTTTAACGAACACATTCTCATCACGTATCTCGTGCTTCGCACTCGATTTTGTCCAACATGTCAACTTTTCTACATTATACACAACACTTTTATATAAATTATGATACATTTTTTATGTAACTCTGCCTGGGATTAATTATTAAAAAATTGCAAAATAAAAAGCAAATTGTATTTATTGATTATATTTGTATTTGTTTCTTATTTTGCTTTAAATTGTATTCTAATCTGCTCCGAATCATGTATCATTTCAATAAATGTATATCATTACAATTCATAATATGCATAAAAATTGAATCATACTAATTCTTATTTCCTTGCTTTTATAATTTTTTTATTTTTAATGTTGTTTTTCACGATTAAATAAAAACTAATGCGCATCTGCATAGGGTCTAATACAGGGTCCTATATAGGAGCCTATGTCCTCTTTCGTATTTTCTGTGCTTTTTCCAAAAAGTTGATTTTTTTATTTTTAATCTTATGTTTTACGATTAAAAGAAAATCTACTCGTCCTATCGAAAAATGATTAATAATAAATTTATAGATCTTTTTAGGCGAACAACTTTAATCTGGTAATTTAAGTTCATACCTTGTGACGTTTATTCAAACAAATTTAATATTTTTATTTTGAATATTATTCTTTACGACTAAAGCAAAAACTACGTGTCCTATCAAAAATTATAGCTCTTTTTTGGATGAATAAGTTTTGTCTCACTTTTTCCTTTCTTATATCGAAAAATGATTAAATATAAATTTGTAGTTCTTTCCAGGGCGCGCAATTCGAGCTTTTTCAATTTTTTTTAGTGTCTTGCATAGTTTGACCAAAAAATGGATTTTTTGGATTTTTCATTATTTTTGGTACGATCAAACTTGAAATGGTCAACTTTTCGACTAAATTAAAAAAGTTGTTATCATAGTCCTAGTAGGGCTTTCAAAAAGCAAAGTTTTTTTCTCCTGACTTTTTTTCATATCATGGCGTCGTTTGGCTTAAAATGTTCATTTTAGTTTATTTTTTTGGATTTTGAGAATGCTCTAACTCTGATAATTTTGTTTTTACAGAAAAAAGTCAGAAGGATAAATTGTTTAAGTTTTGAAGTGCTATGAACAACCGTGCATAGAATTTTTACATATTGAAAAAAAGTGGTTTCAAACTTTCTTTGTACGATCAAATTTGGAATTTTCAACTTTTTGACCAAATTGTAAAAGTTGTTATCATAATCTTGTAGAGCTTTCAAAAAGCAAAGTTTTTCTTTTCCAGACTTTTTTCGTATTATGCGTTGTTTGGCTTATATTGTTCATTTTAGTTTGTTTTTTTGGATTTTGAAAATACTGTAACTCTAGTAATTTTTTATTTTTCGAAAAAAGTCATCAGGGTAAATTGTTAATTTTTTTGAATACTATTAATAACCGTAGAGAGAACAATTGTTTAATATTTTGCAATACTGGACTGTCATTTGAAATGAGCAATTGTAAATCAATTCTTCAAAACTATACAATTTGTAAACCAAATTGTTTTAGATAGAAGCCTTAAATCGTTCAAATTTCAGAATGTTAAAGATAAACCTTGAGCATTGCAATAAATGCAAAATATTTTTTATAAAATTGGAAGAGGGACATTTTTAAAAGATTTCTATCAAGTTGGTATGAGGAAATTTAACTTTTTAATTTTTTCTGAATTGCAGCAGAATTTTATTTTATTTTTAAGAATTTCATTGAGTCAGAAGGAAGGAAATTTTGGCTTAGAATTTTTCCTGAATTGGCAAAGAGGAAACTTTGATTGTCAGTTATTTCTCAATTAGAAGAGGGTATTTTTTCTTTATATTTTTTCATGTATCTTTGTACATGTATCTTTTTTTAGTTTTTTTGCTATATTGAAAGAGGGAAATTTGGTTTAAAATTTTCTCTGTATTTGGAATAGGGAATTTTATTTTATTTTTAATCATTTCCTTTTTTTATGAATTGGAAAACGAAGATTTTTTTAAAAAGAATTTTATTGAGTTGGAAGGGAAGAAATTTTTGTTCTGAATTAGAAAAGGCCATTTTTTCGTTTTGACATTTTTTTTTGCGTTTTATGGGGGAACTTTTTATTTACCATTTCTTTGCATTACAAGACTGAAGTTTTTTTCTTTGAAAATGTTTATTGAGTTGGATAGCAGGAAATTTGGGTTTTCAATGTTTTCTAAATTAGAATTGTAACTTTTTTCCTGCTATAATTTATTTTATTGGAAGGCATTAAATTTTGGTTACTTACATTTTTTATTTGGATAAACCCATTATTTCTTTTCAACAGTTTTATTACGTTTCAGGTCATGCCTACCCCGAAAGGAAAATGGCTTAATGGTATAATAATAATAAGATTTAAAAAAATAGAAGAATTTTCAATTTTTCCCTGAATTGCAAGAATGAGATTTTTTGATTTTAAGACTTTTAACGATTTGAAATGAACTAAATTGTAGTTGTTTATTTTATTTGGAAAAGGTCTTTTTTTAGCATTTTTATTCAGTCAAAGGAAGGAAATTTTTTTTCAATCTTTTTTCTGAATTGAAAAAGGGTAATTTTGTATTTTTTTAAATACATTTTTGCTTATAAGATTTTCTTTTGGATGGTAAGGAGGAAATTTTGGTTTTAATTTTTCTGAATTGGTAACACATTTTTTTATTCCTGAAATTTCTTTCAAATTAGAAGTGACGAAATTTTGATTTCCAAGTTTTTCCAAACAGTTTTAATGACCGTGAAAAGTTTTTGCTAATCGGGAAATTACCAGAAACTTTTACCCTTAATTAATTAGTAATATGATGCAATTAATTTATCAAAAATTAAATAAATTCACTTCGGTTTTTGGCACCTAAATAAATTCATATTGAAGTTTTTGCCACAAATAAGACTTTATCAAGGGATGAATGTGTCAATATTGACAGAGAATGAAATTGTTTTCATGTCAAAAAAATATAAATTTTGGGTTTGAATAGGTTTTTGATTAAATCGAAATTTAGACTTACATGATTGTATCACCCAGGTAGATTTATTTTATCCCCGTGCATGACTAACGAATTTCAGCAACACGAATCGAAATTGAATTGGCAAGAAGCGAACGAGGAAATTCGAAGCGACAGGCTGCAAAAAATAATTTCGTTGGGAACGACGCTTCGCGAGTCGTGACAGAAAATCGAAGCTCAGAAAAATATTTATGCTCCTTTCCGTCTCGAAACTAATCTCGATCTATCTCACTCGCATCATCATCCTCCACTGACTTTAATTTCGATATCGATCCAATCGGCTCCCTCCCCCCACGAAACTCACGTGTTTTGAAACGAGACGTTCGTTACATTACGCAAGTATTATGTGGGTGCGTTATTCGCGTCCCATGTTTTCCACCCTATTAATTCCCTACTCTTTAGCCATTCACTTTCGTGTCATCCACACCCATTTTCCGACTGCAATGCATTTCTGACTCTTTTCAATGTGTTTTTCAATAGTGATGCTTGTACTTTCTAATTCAGAATTGGTTCAATTTGACTAATTCAGGGTGGCCGTAGGTCATGGAAAATCGGGAAATTAGGGAAAAGTTAGGGGATTTCTGGGGTTAGGGAAAAGTCAGGGATGTTGAAAAAATCGTGCAAAAGTCAGGGAATTTCCATAAGAGGCACTTTAAATAACTGTCACGGGTAATAAATTTTTAATATTTTATTCGAAATCACCATGCTTTGCGGCTTTAAAACGCCCCAGTAAAGTGAGCGTTAGATAGCCCCTCGCAACACAGTTCAGCTAGCGGCAGATGATTAGTTCCAAACGCCGCCGTGCAGTCAGATAACTAGATTCACAAATGTCCACTGAGTAACGCAAAATGTATCCCATTATTTTATTGCAGTTTTGAATGTTGTATACAACTTTACGTCGGAGCAAACCATTTTCAAATCTTGCGCCATATGCAAATACCAATCACAGCCCAACAATAATAGAATCCGTGAAACAACCAAAGCCACCCCTTAACATAAATGAAGAAGTGGCAGAAACAAAACAAGATTTAATACCCGAACAGTCTAAGGGTAAATATGAGCTGGCCTTCGAGAAATTTGACTTATAGATATAAAGAAACAAAGCAGAAGGATTGAACAGTGATCATCATCATTATAAAAAAACATTCATTTCATAAGACGTTCTCTCAACATTTTTGTAAAGAGCTATCTAAAGCTCACTTTTCTGGGGGCTCTCCAATCTCATCAAATGGTGGATTAGAAAAAAATATTGTGCATCACTCGCATTGTTAAACACGTGTAAAGGCGTGCCTGACCCTATTTTTGATATAATACACTATTGATTGCAATTTTTCTATTCCGTTTACAAAATATACTATAGGTATGTTAAAAATGTTAGGGACCGATGTGCTTGAAGTTCTGAACGTTCAAATGAACGAAATTTTTTACTGGTGACTTTGTAATCCAAAAAAAGTCTACATGTTTGTTTATTTATATTGGAAACAATTTATTATTAGAAAATAATTATAATTCATATTTCGAATTACAATTAGAACAAAATTTATGGGAAAAATAGAAATTTGGAAAAATATTTCGTTAATTTGAACGTTCGGAACTTCAGGTACATTAGGGACCGTACTTAAATTACGTAACAGCTTAGTCGGGGGGGGGGGGGGG
>NC_046662.1:58296729-58300355 GCF_010883055.1 Belonocnema kinseyi | reverse complement strand
GGCTGTTACGATTTGTTACGGAAGGAGGGAGCTCGTTTATTCGTAAACGTAATTTTTGGAAATTCGCCAACAAAAATTTTAAAAAATCAGGGTATTTTATTGGTCAGGGATAATTCAAAGATGTTGGTAAAAGTTTGCAGGGAAAACTTGATGTAATGTTGTAAAGTTAATTGAAATCTTTTTTGGTTGAAAATTTAACTATTTATTTTTTAAATTTGTCTTTTTAATAAAAAATTGTTCTATTTAATAGAAATAGCATGTTTCTTGGAGAAAAATGCAACTTTGTGGTTGCGAATTCAAACTTTTTTGTAAAAAGTCATCTTTTTTGCTTGGAAATTCAACGATTGTTTTGAATATTGGTATTTTTTATTTGAAAAGTTATCTGTTTTAGTAGAACCTTTCGTGGATAAAAATGAAATTGATTGTTTAAAAATTAATGTACTTTGCTTGATGTTCCAACTGTTTTCATTAAAAACGTTGTTTAAACCACTTTGCTAAGAATTCCTTTTTCTGTTGCAGATTAATATTTTTAGTTGTTAATGTATATCTTTGGGTGAAAGTTGAACTATTTTGATCAAAACTGATATATTTTAATTGAAAATTCAACTATCTAGGTAAAAATTAAACTAATTTATTGCATTTTATTATTGATGTAGGTTTCTTGATCAGGGAAATTAATTAATAGTTTAAGATGTTAATTTTGTTTGTCTTTTTGGTCAAAATATTTATTAATTTTTAAGATTGTGAAAAAAATGCTCTCTAGCTCCGCTGGGATATGAGCCCAGGGTCCATCAGATTGCCGGTCTGATGCTCTACCAACTGAGCTACGGAGAGGCGAGAACACTTTCTTCACAATCTCCTTACAAGTAGAATGTCAACGTCATTCTTTATACTTGTAAGATTTTTCTTTCTAAACAAGAAATTCATATCTTATTATTGATGTAGGTTTTTTGACCAGGGAAATTAATTAATAGTTTAAGATGTTAATTTTGTTTGTCTACTTGGTCATAATCAATATTATTAAAATATTGATTAATTTTTAAGATTGTGAAAAAACGCTCTCTGGCTCCGCTGGGATATGAGCCCAGGCCCAGTAGACAAACGAAATTAACAGCTTAAACTATTAATTTATTGAATGTTTATCTGTTTGGTTGAAAAATGAAATATTTTGTTGAAAATTATTTTATTTTTTCCGAAACTTATATTTTCTGGTTGAAAACTCAATTTTTATGCGGAAAATTGTATTGGTTTAAAATTCATCTTTTTTATTTTAAAATATCAACTATTAAACTTGTTTGTTGAGAATTTATCTTTTTAGGTTAAAAATTTAAGTACTTTCCTAGCATGTCATCTTTTATGGTATAAAGTTTTGTTTTGTTTAAGATAAATAAATTTGAAAATTTTTGATTGGTATCTGAAATATTGCTTAATTCCGTTCATAAAAGATCCTATATTAAAAGTATTACAAGATTAAACTTCTGGTATTTGAATGCTAATGGTCAGGGAAAATGGAAATATTAATTTTTAAATGTTTTATAATCATTTAAAGATTACCTACAAATTATTAAAAAATTGACAGAAAGTTTTTCAAAATTGGAGTATTTTCCCAACGAGCGTAGGTATTTAGGACCTTCGTTTTTTATGCGCTGTGGAAATGTTTGCTTTTCCATTTTTTTTCAAAAATAGATGGTAATATCTCGTGAGTTTTGTTCTTGGTAAAACACTTTTTTACATTGAAAAAATTACTTTGGAAAAATCGATGTTTTGCACTTTTCTCGGAAAACACGAAAGGTATAAAAAATATTCAGATAAAAGTTAAAACAACTAGAAAAGTTCTACAAAAATACCTTTTACTCTTTTGCAAAAACCTACATTGTTTACGACAAAATCAAAAATTATATTTAAAAAAATCCGACTTCAAAAATGGCTTAGCCTCAATAAAACTGATAGAATGTGTTTTTTATACTAGCAGAAACATTTTCAAAATATTGGAAAAATTAAAAGGTGGGGTTATCCTAAAAATATTCTTTATATGTTTTTGAATTTGATAAAAAAATAAAGAAGGTTTGATGGAAAGTATAACATTTTTTATTTTTCTTATATTTTGTTTATAATTACTGGAGTTAATATAAGAGAGGCATCCTATCAATTTTATAGAGGCTTAACCATTTTTGAGTCCAGGAATATTTTTTCCTTTGATTCTAATTTTTGAACTTTTGTCCTAAACACTGCAAAATATCACGAAAGAGAAAAAGATATTTTTTGAAGAATTTTTTTGAGTGGTTTTCCAAGAACGAAAAGCAAATGATATTTATTACATATTTACCAGCAATTTATAAAAAATGGAGGTTTTGAGACACTCCCTTTTCAACAACATAAAAAAACTGCCGCCTTTTGTGATTAAATTTTTTAAATTTTCTCTAAATTAATTGAAAGAGCAAGAATTCAAACTTTTTTCCATTTTTGTGAGTTCGAAAATAATCTTTGAATGATTTTAACAAATCCAAAAAAATTTGTTTAATAAACTGTGAAATATTTGTTCCTTTATTTCCATCATAGAATAATATGTCTAAATATCAAATCATTCTGACATCGTAAGCTCGAACTCTGCTTGAATTGAAATGGAATCGGTCCTATTTCTATATCGTTTTTTGCACTTTGTTCTTTCTGATGATCTTATTTTTATTTACAAATTTTATTGTTTAAGAGAAAATTCAACGATTTAATTTAAAAGTCATCCTTTTTGGTTTAAAAATTCATCTATTTTGGTAGAAATGTCCTCTTTTTTGGTTAACAATGTAACTGTTTGAATGAAAAATGATCTTTTTTGGTTGATTATTACATATTTTCTTAAAAACATCTTTTTTTATTAATACTGTATTTTTAAACAAAACAAAAATTATTTAAAAACTCCGCTTGCATCGTAAACACATTCGCCTCGCTCGCGGCGCGCGCGGTTCGCGTCGCGCTCGATAATAAGTTTATCTCGCGCTTTGCTCTCGATTATGTATTTACCTCGCGCTCCGCGCTCGATCTTTGTATGTTCAATGTGCACAGATTTTTAAAAACTAAAGTAAAAACCATCAACAAGAGTAATTTGGTGATACTGAATTCTCTTTTGTTAAAGCTCCTTCGGCTTTAACGAACACATTCTCATCACGTATCTCGTGCTTCGCACTCGAATTTGCTCCTCAAATTGTATATAATTTCCATAAATGCATATTATTACAATGCCTAACATGCACTGGTATTAAAAAAGACTTAGTTTTACTGTCTCGTTAAAAAAATGCGCATTTGAAAAAAATCTTGTTATCAAACATTTTATTGCAAATTTCTGCTGTTTTCAAAAACTGAATTTGCTCATTTTTAATTTTATTTTTGGGAATTAAACGTTACACATAGAAAGCGAATTTCCTTCTTGAATATGGTTATAGAGAAAACATCAATTCTTAGCGAGTATTTTTCAAATGTAGCGCCCATTTTATATCATGTAGTTACGTACAGATACTCTGGTAACGTATATCAATGTTACAATGTATTCCCAACACTGGCACTGGCGCTGTCACTCTTGCGTCGTATCAAAGAGATTATAAACGTAGATGCGGTAAGGGGCGTCGGAGTGGGGA
>NC_046662.1:58293573-58296629 GCF_010883055.1 Belonocnema kinseyi | reverse complement strand
ACATCTATAAAGGATACTCTCCGAAGCAGATACAAACGTCTCATCCGACAGATTTGGTCTTCCGAACTGTCGGCGAGGAACAAAGAATCTGCAACGAACATGTTTGCCGTCCCGGTAGTACTCTATTCATTTGGAGTAGTTCCATGGACGAAGAACGAGCTCAGATCCCTTGATATCGGGAAAAGAAAGGTTATGCACATAAACAAAAGCATGCATCTTAAGTCTTCCGTTCCGCGACTGTACATCTTACGCCGTCAAGGTGGTTATAAATGAAAAATGTTTTAATTGGCAATTTATTTTCAATCAAAATGGTTCTTGTCCGAGCTAAGTAACCATTAGTTCGCTTGGAGGGTCCCACTGAGAGTTGCTTACAGCGCTCCAAGGGGCTGTTGGCAAAATATATCGATGGGACTTCGTGGGTGCTATCTACGGGTGACAGTGTGTAGAGGGGAAGTGACTTTTTTCGCCAGACGCGCCATCTGTATTTATGGCGGGCAACTAAGTCCGCACAGCATAACTTTCGAAAGACTGGTCGGATTGAATTGGGGTTTGACTTTGATAACTTTTTGTGATAAAATCAAACTTACCAAAGTTGAAGGATTTTCAAATTCCAAAAAACCAAATGAAAATGGACATTTGAAGCAAAAAAAAGGTTGGTATGGAAAAAAGTCAAGAGGCGAAAAACGCTACTTTTTCAAGGCCCCATGTTTATTTTATCACATTCTCATCCATAATGAGAAGAGTTTTATGCGAAGAATGACTTTCGCGAATTTCATGAAATTTCGACATTTTGAGGCTCCTTGAGCCAGAAAAACAAGTTTTTACGTCGGTATCTGTCTGTCTCTCTGCCGTCTACGTCGTCGTTCTTATTGATGTTGTGGTTGTCTGTATATCGGGTAACTTTGGAACAAATAGTCGGATTGGATTGTGCTTTGACACACAGATTTTTTATTTTAAGAATTGTATGTAAAAATTTTACTATGTTTTTTTTTATAACAAATATTTTTCTTCAATTAAATTGTTGCAATAAAATGATTTCGAAGAGTTTTTTTTTTAAATTTTTCGGGGAATAAAATTAGCAATTATAGGTCGACAAAGTTTTTTTTTTTTACCAAATTTGGCTTTCGTCTAAATTTTTCCAGTTATTTTTACTATAGTACAATTTTCGTTTGTATCTCGGGCGAAGAAATCCATTCTATTGTTTGATCAATATTCTTTGTAAGTCAATATTTTTCACAGAAAATTACACCGAGTGACCTTCAATTATAATTTTATAAATGTGAAAACACCGCATTTCAAAGTTTTCTATGGAAAACATAATCCCTGAGTGACAGAACGAAATCGGAAATAATAAGAGTCAATTTATTCAGGAACAAGCTTTTTGAACAAAAATTACCTTGAGTGGACCTTTAATTTTAATTTTGTTAATTTTTACAAAAATCGGGCGTTATTTTCTTTAAAAAAAATAATTTTTGGGGGTGATAAATGATCAAACAATTAATAAAACTTGAAGTTGTACGATTTTAATTTGTAACTAAATAATTTGAAATGTTTCAATCTAAAATTATCGAACACTTTCCATTCAAAAATTGAATTTGAAATGCGTAGAATTCAAGGTATATTTTAAAAAGAAAACTGAAAGCAGAGGATTCGCTCTCAAAAGAAGCGGAAGAAAGTGACTCGCTGGATTGCAAATGAACATGGAAAATGGTGTATTTTTGCATTTTTAATTTTAAATTTAAACTTTTTCGCGCTGTAACAATTTCGAATCCCATAATGTTATTTGTGACCTAACAATTAGTGTTGTGTAAATTGTATTGGCATCTTAAAAGAGTATAAATAGTTCTTAAATTAGTTTTTAAATTTTCGGAAGTTTACCCTTCTTACATATCTAAATGTCAAAAAAGCCTACCCAATTTTTCCAAATTTTAATCACTTATTTTCTAAGAAAAAATGACCCCTATTTACCAGTCACTGAAATGGATCAGAAAAAAATCGCCAAGATCCAAGAATAAAAATTGGATGTACAGCGAATTAAAAATTTTTTAATTGAGATTATCTTTAACTTTATGATATCAAAAATTTCATTACACATTTCTTTTTATTAATACTGTAGGAAAAAATCAACAAGGTCGAGCGCCGAAATTATAATTAGAGCAAACTTTCTGTAATTTTATGGGGACGGCTGAAATATCCCGAAAAATAAAATCCCCGACTCGGTGAAACTCTCTGTCCCGAATAATAAAATTGCAAAACTAATAAAATTCCTGGACAGTTTATACAATTAACGAATTTGAAAATTTCCAAATAATAAAACTCTCAAAATAAAATTGTTTCTTAATCAATATTAATTATTTATTAAAAATACGAGAATAAAATATTTTTATCAAATATATTTTTGTTTAATATTTAAAGTGTTAAAAATTATTGTTTGAATTTAAAATTAAAATTATACTAAAATTTTACCAAAAAATTAATATAAAAAAACCCGTGTTTTTTAATCAACATTTCGATTTTTCTGAAGAACTTTTGTGATTTAAAAAATACTGTATACATTTTCAACCAAAATGTCTTATCCAGAAATATACATTATGTTTTAAATATTTTTATTTTAAATTTAAACAATAATGTTCAAATACTTGAAACATTAAAAAAGTTGTTTCTTTGGTATAAACATTTGATTATTTCGACTAAAAAATATATTTGTAAAAGAAAAATGTTTTCAGCACTTGTTTATCTCGAAATTTCTTTCTATAATAGTTTTTTTTAAATTGAAAATATGATTTTTCAATACATTTTTTTTATAATAAAAAAAAATACTGTACCGAAAACCTGGATCAGGCTTCAGATCTGAAAAAATTTAGTGATATCAAAGATATTAGGTCCTAGATACGGCATGAGATTAGTTGCACCATATACCGGTAGTTAGTGCGGCAGGCAAGTTTGTCGTCTTGCATATGAAGCCCTTAGAGGAAAAATGTGACACAGAAAGTTATGAGGAAAAACAGTAAAGAAAAAGTTCCGAGAAAAAAAGTAACCGAAAAAGTTCAGAGGAA
>NC_046662.1:58291140-58293473 GCF_010883055.1 Belonocnema kinseyi | reverse complement strand
TCACATTTTCTGCCCTATCGAGGTGCTGCCCTCATCGTACTACGAAGTCGAATTCTTGTTTTCCATGGTCATAGGAAACACGGGACTACACTGTAAAAAATTTCGGCAATTTGTCCTACTACTTCGTAGGAAATTTTTTCGAAACCATTCGGAAGTGTGGGATTTCCTACAAAAAGTGGAAATATTTCGTAAATTTTCGACAAATTTGCCGATTATGCGGAATAATTTCCCAAATGTTAGGAAATATATCAAAAAGATCCGGAAATTGCATGAATTTCCGAATTTATACGAAATTTTTCCAAGAAATAGTCGAAAATTATTCCAGAAAAATGGAAATTTTGTCGTTCGTTTCGGAATTTTTTCCATCAATATTACTAAATGGACATTTCCTACAAAATTGGCAATTTTTCCCAATCTTTGGCCAATTTTGCCTATACATTTTTGGAAATTATTCCACTAAAATGGAAATTTATTCTTTTTTTTGTTTTGAATTTTTTCCATTTATATAAGGAAATATACTTTTCCTAATAATCTGGAAATTTTTCCCAATTCTTGTCTAAATTTTCCTACCGAATTTTGGAAATTATTCCACCAATATGGAAGTTTTTCGCTTTTTTCGGATTTTTTTTCCATTCAAATTACAAGATTCACATTTCCCACAAATTTGGAAATTTTTTCAAATGCCTGGCCAATTTTTCCTATATATTTTTGGAAATTATTCCACCAAAATGGAAATTTATTCTTTTTTTTTCAAAAATTTTTCCATTCAAATTACAAGATTCACATTTCCTACAAAGTTGGAAATTTTTCTGAAAGCCTTGTCAATTTTCCCTATATATTTTCCCTTTAAAATTGGAAATATTCTCCAATTCTTGTCTAAATTTTCCTACAAAACTTGGAAATTATTCCACCGAAATAGAAATTTATTCTTTTTTTTGCATTTTTCCAATTTCTATTAGGAAATATATTTTTCCTATAAAATTGGAAATTATCCCCAAACCTTGTCTAAATTTTCCTACAGAATTTTGGAAGTTATTTCACCAATATGGAGATTTTTTACTTTTTTTTTTTAATTTTTATAATTCAAATTACAGCATTTATATTTTCTACAAATTTGCAAATTTTTCCGAATGCTTCACCAATTTTTCCTATATATTTTTGGATATAATATAATATATAATAATATAATAATATAATATAATATTTGAAATTTTCATTATCCTGACTTCCTAGATTTTTAAAATTCAGAATTCAAAATTATTGTGCAGCAAAATTTAAAATATAGATAGCTGATAATTTTCCTTTCAGCAGAAGGGATTTGGTTTTGGGCTTTCAAGTGAAAATTTCAAGAAGCTCTCGGTTCTCGGCCATGAGTCACCTTTACCTGGAATGCAATTAGTCGTTAGGGTTGTAAAAATTGTAGGGATGTACAAGTTTGGACGAGTGTGCTGATGAGGATACCTCGGTATCAGAGAGTCCGAGAGGAAAGCTTTACTTTTAGTTCATGTGCAATACAGTGAACATCACATTTTGTAACTTGTGTCTCCGTGTAATCTCTTGTGTATTTTGTGACTATTTGGACCTGCCAACATTATTTAAGGGATTAATAGACGCAGCAGTTAAAGCGGAACAATCGTCTTGCGTTCGAGAAATTAGAAGGTAAGTGCATTTTTCATTTCATCAATGTACCAACTAAATGCAGGACCTAACTGTGCTATCCGACACTTTGTGAAGTTCAAATCAGTGGTGTGGTTGTGTTAGCTTTTAGCACAGAATACCAATGTGAAAAAAGTGGACATCTCTAGCTCAATTTTTAGAAATTTTTAAATTCAACAATAAATAATTGTTTAAATAATTAGATAATTTTCTAGAAAAATGTAGTACCCGAAACAATGACAAAATATTGCATTTAAATCAGAAAAAAGGGATTATTATTTTCTTTTTTGGGAATAAATCATTGTTTGAATAATCAAATTTTTTAAACAATTGAAAATTGTTTAAAAGGTCATGGTAAATATTCAAATTGTCCACTAGTAATTTTTTCTATAAAAAAGACGACGAACATTGTTAAAAAGTAACAATAATGCGTAAAAATGTATTTTTATATATCTCATTGTTTGTATATTTGTATAGTTTTTATTTCTGACACTCACCTTCAACCTTTAAAAAGTGTAGTACTTTTCTATGAAACCCTTGAACATTAGTTGAATTTTTCGGAAAATCTAATTTCCCCAAGTTAATTAATTTGGATTTTGAAGCACCCGATGGCACCCGTTAATATTCGAATTTCAACACACACAAAATACGTATTTTCTTTCGCTGGAGATTGAAAC
>NC_046662.1:58280546-58291130 GCF_010883055.1 Belonocnema kinseyi | reverse complement strand
AACATGTTGGCTTACCATCTCATTTAAGTATCTGATTGTCAAATAATTGAATAGAAACTTTTTTGTTCCAGAATGCTTTTGGACATTAATCCGAAAAAGGGACACAAGCGGGGGAAAAAGAGCAGGCAGCAGAAAATACCAGAGGACCCCAGAGTGGAAAAGTTAAAGTCTAAAAAAATTATTACGTTTGAATTAAACAGTATTTAAACGACGATTTTGGTATAGGTGTAGGTTTTCGAAACACCGCAGCGTTAGAAATTTTTTATTTTAATACGATGTTTAAAAAAGTAATATATGTATTCATTCTGATTTGAGGACTTTTAATATTGAAAGACAAAATATTCGCAATCATTTAATATTTGTTTTGTAAATACTTCTAAACTCAGCACAAACTTGGTTATATCAATAAATATTTATTTGCATTTCAAACATGTTTGTTTAATTTGAAAACATTTTTCTTTGTATTAAACATCACATCTTTGGTACAAATCACTAATTTTCCATAGACATTACTATCGTATTTTCAATCAATCCATACTGATTTAATTTTATTAATTGTTTTATATAAACAAACTGTTGTTTCTTAGTACAAAAAAATACTTATTCCTCTCAAGCAATAATTCATTATTTTAAAGAAGTATTTCCGTCAATTTATGGTTATATGTAATAAACATATTTTGGAATTTAGGTTATACTTCTTCACATCAAAGCAAACACGCTTCATGTCAGAGAGCTTTTTCTTACAGTCGATGACATATTTCTCTATTAATATTTCCTCCTCTATCCTTGGTAATTTTTCCAAAAATAGTCGGGTACCTCAAAAACCTAACGATCGCAAATTTTTCCTAATAGATTTGAAATTTCTCCTACCAAAGAGTAGACAAAATTTCCAACTAAATTTCGGCAATATTTCCTAATCTTTCCTCGGTAATTTTACCGAAAATAGTCGGATAACTTAAAAACATTACGTTCGGAAATTTTTCCGAATAGATTGGAAATTTCTCCTACTGAATAGTGGGCAAAATTTCCAACTAAATTTCGGCAATATTTCCGACTCTGTATTCGGAAAAATTTACTACCCATTCGGATTTTAACCTGCCCGACTATTTTCGGAAAAATTTCTGAAAAATTTTTTACTGTGTAGGCATGCCATCCTAACTTGGTCGAGCTGGGTTGAATCCACGGGAGGGGGGAGAATTCCATGAGTGGGGAGAGCCGCCACCTATGATGTGCCATTTGATTATGCGCACGAGCATTTTTGCCGACAAACTGTATATGAAAATATAAACATGTGGGCGCTGCCATGTTTGTCGCGGGACATCAAAAGGTGGCGGACCTCCCCCCCTCATTGCATCACCCCCGCAATGGCATGCCTAGTCCCTTGTTTCCTATGGCCATGTTGTTTTCTCATTCTTCGTAAAATATGACGGTAAAGCAGTAGAAAGATTTTTTGAGGTTAGAAAAGTTGGACATGTATGTATCGCTGAATTTTTTCAGATCTGAAGCTTGATCCAGGTTTTCGATAGTCTATTTTTTAATTATAAAAAAAGATGTTCTCGAAAAATCATATTTTTAATTTAAAAAAAAGTATTATAGAAAGACATTTCGAGATAAAAAAGTGCTGAAAACATTTTTCATTGACAAATATATATTTTTTTAAATTGAAATAATCAAATATTTATACCAAAGAAACAACTTTTTTAATGTTTGAAGTGTTTAAACATTATTGTTTAAATTTAAGATAAAAATAATTAAAACAAAATATATTTCTGGATAAGATATTTTGGTTGAAGATGTATGTAGTATTTTTTAAATCACAAAAGTTCTTCCGAAAAATCGAAATTTTAATTAAAAAATACGTGTTTTTGTATATTAATTTGTCGGTAAAATTTTTTGTACAATTTTAATTTTTAATTCAAACAATAATTTTTAACACTTTAAATATTAACAAAAATTAATTTGATAACAATATTTTATTATCGTATTTTTAATAAATAATTAATACTGATTAAGAAACAATTTAATTTGGGGAGTTTTATTATTTGGGAATTTTCAAATTCGTTAATATTATAAACTGTTCAGGAATTTTATTAGTTTTGGAATTGTATTTGTATATTTCAGCCGTCCCCATAGAATTACAGAAAATTTGCTCTAATTATAATTTCGGCGCTCGATCGTGTTGATTTTTTCCTAGAGTATTAATAAAAAAAAATTGTATGGCAATTTTTGATATCACAAAGTTAAAGATAATCACAATTAAAAATGTAAAAAATCGCTGTACATCCTTATTCTTGGATTTGGCGATTTTTTTCTAATCCATTTCAGTCACTGGTAGGCTTTTTTGACATCTAGGTATGTAAAAAAGGTAAACTTCAGAAAATTTAAAAACTAATTTAAGAACTATTTATACTCTTTTAAGATACCAATACAATTTACACAACACTAATTCTAAAATTTGTAAATTTTTAGGCCTTCAGTTTAAGAACTTGAATTTTAACGTTAAAATTGCTTCATTTTCAGAATACACCCTTATTGTTTGAATTTTCAGAATTTTCGTTATAAGTTATAGGTTAGGTCAAAAATAACATTCTGGGATTCGAAATTGTTACAACGCGAAAAAGATCTAATTTAAAATTTAAAAATGCGAAAATACACTATTTTCCATGTTCATTTGCAATCCAGCGAGTCACTTTTTTCGATTCCTTTGAAAGTCGATCCTTTGCTTTCAATTTTCTTTTTAAAATATACCTTGAATTCAACGTATTTCAAATTATATGTTTGCAGCTGCATTTAGATTGAATTATACAAAAATTTTTTGTTTTAAATATACATTAATTAAAACATTTTATTTGTTTTTCACAATTGTAATTTATAACTTCTAAAATGGAATAATTGTAGCTCAAACATGAAAAAGTATAGACTAATTTCAAATTTAAAGAGGTTCTATCACATATATTGAACTATTAAAACTTCTGACCTTTTTTAAGGGTTTAAAGCTCTTTTAAAAACTTTCTTTAACAATTTTAGTTCTGATTTCTTAATAAAAGAATAATTTGTAGTCTTCAGTATATTGAATAATTTCAAATTTAAAGCTATTTAAATATGTCATCTGAATTTTTGAATGGAAAGTGTTCGATAATTTTAGATTGAAACCTCTCAAATCATTTAGGGCCGTATTCATAGTTCGAACTTAAGATAATGCTTAAGTATGCCTTCACACAGAAAATCGTCGATCCTCCATTGTACACCGAAATCGGTGTTTAAGTGAGTTGCAACAAATTCGAGCCACACAGGTTCATTCGGAGAATCTAGGGGAAAATCATCATTTAGACTGTTTTTGCTCATCCAGAGCAACATGAAGTGTCGTCTACAAAACTGTGAGTCACCTGTCGAGATGATTTTGTTGGGCGTTATTTGGGTGAAGTAGATGTTGATGAGCAGGTAAATTATAATAATAATTACCTAACTTTTAATTTCCTTCCATTTACCAGTGACTAGCCTAACATTAGGAAGTACCATTAGGAAGTTATCATTTTATTCTAAGTGAATAGTACACACTGTTAAATGAAAGAAAGTTAAAAATTTGGCAAATATTATTTCAATTAGCTTCCTTATTAACAATTATTTAGTCTAATATCGCACTGCGAATAGTTGCTTTGACAGGTGTTCAGGTGACTAACAGCGCGGTTCAGCACTTCACAACTCTCGGCATTGAGCCAAAATTCATTCTCCAAATGATACGTTCCCTAGATGCCCAGATGTGCACCTACGTTCAGAGGAATACATTTGAGACTTGAAAATTGTTTCAAATGCTGATTGGGAGACCAATGAAATTTGAGCTGCAACAAATTTAACACCAGCGTTTTTCTGTGCATTAATACCGCATTATCGGTTTTAAGTCATGATATATTCAGAGATATACTTTAATATGATCTTTGGCAAGTTTAAAATTTCAAGCCTGATCTTATTTTGTGTAACGTTAGCTTTAGTAAGACAAAACTTAAGATTATCTTAATGCGTGTTCGGCAATTTCCGTAATAATTCTTATGTATCCTACAATCTGATTGGTTAAAACATTCTTAAATTTTGACCGTTAAAAGTCGATTAAAGGTATATATATGTATAATACACATGTGTATTGCTCACCAGCCAACCGGAAATATCATAAGTGTAAAAGAGACAGGGAGCGGAAAATTGGAAGAAGAGTACTCTATCTCTTATACTCTAATGACGGTTCTGCTGACTGGCGCATAGTGGGGAAAACGTACATTTTTTTGGTTCAAAATATGATTTCGGCTGAACCTGTGGACCAGTTTGGATGTTTTTATAAAGCTGATAAAAATCAAAGAAAGTTGTCGAGCCTGATTTTTTATTTAATTTTTCAGTTTTTTTATAAATGAATAAATATGACGAAAAAAATGGCCATTTTTTCTATTTGACGTCGTCAGTAATAGGAAAATTGTTGAAATCGCCAACGTTTCATAGATTTACATTATATCAAGATACTCCATCATGATAAATTAAACATGAAAAATTTTTGTAAACAAATTATTTGTTAAAAATGTGTTTTCTATCATTTTCAATAATTTAATGCTTTTTAAGTCATATTGCAAGAAATTTGAATGAAAACAATATTTTAATGAAGAAAATTTCTCTTAAGACTATTTTTGTTAATATTATAAACAAATTTAATAATAAATGCATTATTCAGGCATTTGCCGTCAGAAAAATTCGTTTCTTCGATGTCATATTTTTAAAATTAGGAACCTCATGATAATTTCATAGAATTCATAATTTTTTAATAAATTTTATGATTTTATCAAACAAATTTAACAAACAAATATATTATTCGAACACTTATCGACGGAAAAATTCGTTTTTTCAATGCTAATCCTTTTAATTAGGAACTCCGTCATAATTTTAGCAACATCCTTTACCATTTGATAAATTTTATTTATTTTGAAACAAATTTAATAAACAAATGAATTATTCGGCATCTGATGACGAAAAATTCGTTTTTTTCGATGGCACTCCTTTTAATTAAGAACTTCATGTTAATTTCAGCAACATTCATAATCAGTTTATAAGTTTTATGATTTTTGAAACAAATTTAATAAACAAGTGCATTATTCGGCCATTTGTCGACGGAAAAACTCGTTTATTTCCAATGCCAGTCCTTTTAATTGGGAAGTTTACGATAATTTCAATTCATTTAGAACGAGTTTTTACATCGACAAACGCCAAAAAGATGCATTTTTTAATTAAACTTGTTTAACAAAAAATATGACTTATCAATAAATTATGAATTTTTCTAAAATTATCATAAGGTTCATAATTTAAAAAAATTCGACTTCGAAAAAAATGAATTTTTCTAACGAAAAATGCCTGAATAATGTATTTGTTTATAATGTTAACAAGAATAGTCTTAAGAGAAATTCTTATCATTAAAATATTGTTTCCATTAAAATTTCTTGCAAAATAACTTTTAAAAAAATGTTAAATTACTGAAAATGATAGAAAACACATTTTCAACAAATAATTTGTTTATAAAAATTTTTTGTTCATTGTATCATGATGGAATATCTATATGTAATGTAAATCTATGAAACGTTGGCGATTACAACAATTTTCCTATTATTGACGAGCATCAGGAACGCCTAATAGAAAAAAGAGCCATTATTTTCGTCATATATTTTTATTTATAAAAAAATGGAAAAAATTAATTAAAGATCAGGCTCGACACCTTTCTTTGAAATTTTATCAGCTTTAAAAAAACATCCCAATCGGTCCACAGGTTCAGCGGGAATCGTGTTTTGAACCTAAAAATGTCCTTTTTCCCGTAGAAAAAATATATTCTTTACAAACTTCAAAACAGTATTCACATGTGACAGAAAATAAAAAAAGTGACCGAGCTATATTTAGAAAAAGCCACAATATTTTGAATTAGGGCTCGTTTTCTATTACTAAAAGAATTGTATACAATAAATTTTTTTTTAAATAGTGAGACAAAGGTCTGAAACTTTGAAAATTCTCAAAAAAGTAATATCTTGAAACAAAAAAGTACGGCTTTTCTTAATGAAATTTTATTTAAGACGATCTCAAGTCAACAAAAATGTTTGAATTAGAAAAAACTCTTGTTCTTCAATGGAAAGTACGGTTAAGGTTTCTTTATAAGATTATCTTATTCGACTATGAATACATCTGTTGGTTTTAAATTTTAATCCTGTATTAAGCAATGTTTATGAATATCTATCTCAACAGACGTCTTAGCGAAGATCGAATTTTTAAGTTTTTCTTAAGATAGCGGTCTGTGAATCTAAACGCTGCCTTAAGCTTATGCTTAAGGAGGACTTACACTTAAGCTCGGACTATGACTACGACCCTTAGTTACAAATTGAAATCGTACAACTACAAGTTTTATTTATTTTTTTAACATTTGTCACCCCCCCCCCACAAATTTTAGAATTTTTTTGTAAGAAAATAATGCCTGATTTTTGTAAAAATTAACAAATATATATTAAAGCTTTACTCAAGGTCATTTTTGTTCAAAAAGCTTGTTCCGGAATAAATTAACTCTTATTGTTTCCGACTTCGTTCTGTCACTCAGGGATTGTGTTTTTCATAGAAAACATTGAAATGTGGTTTTTTTGACGTTTATAAAATTATAATTGAAGGTCACTCGGGGTAATTTTCTGTGAAAAATATTGATTTACAAAGAATATTTGTCAAACAATGGAATGTATTTCTTCGCCCGAGATACAAACGTAAATTATAATATAGTAAAAACAACTGGAAAAATTTAGATGAAAGCCAAATTTGGTAAAGAAAACAAACCTTTGTCGACCTATAAATACTAATTTTATTCCCCGAAACATTAAAAAAAATCTCTTCGAAACACTTTTATCGCAACAATTTAATTGAAGAAAAATATTTGTTAGAAAAATAAAAATAGTACAATTTTTCCATACAATTCTTAAAATAAAAAATCTGTGTGTCAAAGCACAATCCAATCCGACTATTCTTTCGAAAGTTATCCGATATACAGACAACCACAAATACAATAACAACGACGACGTAGACGCCCGAGAGACAGACAGATATCGATGTAAAAACTTGTTTTTCTGATTCAAGGAGCCTCCAAACATCGAAATTTCATGAAATTCGCGAAAGTCATTTTTCGCATAAAACTCTTCTCATTATGGATGAGAATGTAATAAAATAATCATGGGGCCGTGAAAAAGTAGCGTTTTTCGCCTCTTGACTTTCTTCCATATCAAGCTTTTTTTTGCTTCAAATGTCCATTTTCGTTTGGTTTTTTGCATTGTTAAAATCCTTTAACTTTGGTAAGTTTGATTTTATCAAAAAAAATTGTCAGGATAAAGTGTTCATATTTTTTTGTACCATAAATGGCTGTGGATATACAGGCAACAACAACAACGAGGATGCCGGACAGACAAACAGACCCCGACGTAAAAACTTCTGACTCAAGGGGCCTCAAAATGTCGATATTTGATAATATCCCATAAAGTTATTTTTCATAAAAAACTAATACCTTCTCATTTTGGATGAGAATGTAAAAATTATCAACAAGATTTGTAGAAAATCTTTCAAAGAATAAAACGATTGCCCGGTAAGTTACAACCGAAACATTAAAATTTCAAAAAAATGAAAGTTGTTCTAAATATTGAGCTAGACTCGCGACCGGGACAAATCGTTACACACACAATTCAGAGTGACATATTTAAACTTGGAATGTTACGATTATAATTGTTTTATTTTTTTTATTTGTATTTCGAAGGTAAAAGTATTTCATTTTTATTCTTAAAAAACCGTTAAATAAATATTAATTTAGAAAAAAATCAAATAAGCTGGAGCTTTCTGAATGTCTCAAAGAAAAGAACAAAATTTGGAGCTTCTTAAGAATTTTGAAATATTAGGAAAACAATAAAAGTTTCTGGGTAGATTTAAAATGATTTTTTATTTCCAAAAAGTACAGAACTCAAAGAGCATGTTTAAAAATATTTCGAAATATTTTAAATATTTACAATATTAGAAAAAATCTGGAAGCTCTTAAAACAGTTTTGTGTGCAGGATTTTACAAAAATGTTAGGAAAAATGGCAATCAGTCTAAAAGACTTTTGAAAGTTCCAAAAATTTTTAAAATAATTGTAAAAGATTTGAAACAATTTAAAAGAGAATAGATACTTTTGATGACTTTGAAATGTTTTGAAATGTTGACTTTTTATTTTGGAAAAAGACATAATTTTAAGAGGAGGTATAAAAATATGGGACCACTGACAAAAATTCCGAAAGGGATGAATGAAAAATCCCGAAAAATGAAATCTCCGGCACCTGAATAATAATTTTATAAAAATTGCATTAAAAAATACTTTAAAAACCACGTGCGCTTTGAAAGAAAAAAATGTTCTGCCTAAATTTTCTTCGTACCTACATAATAACATTTTTGAACAAACTTTGCAGGATTCAATTCAACAACGATTTGTATCAATAAATAATATTTAATAAACAATTTTTTTAATTGTTTAAATTCAGGAATTTTCTAGTTCGGTTGATTTATAATTCAACCATTTTCTTTGGGGATATTTAAAATTCGGTAATATTTTATCGTCCGGAATTTTATTCATTTTATTTTTCGTAAATTTTCCTATTCAACTTTTATATTTCGGGACTTTTATAATTTCGGGAATTTTATTATTTGGCCTGCATTGAATCCTGCAAAGTTTGTTTTATTTGAAGTTTACGTGTTTTAAATTTATGTTTGTATCACATTTTTATACAATTATTATTATTTTTAATTAAAACAATAATTTAAAAAATTAAACATTAAACAAAATTTTTATAATAAAAATATTTGATTATTGTATTTTCAATAAATAAATAATATTGATCACAAAACTGTTTTCTCAATGTTTGCAATTCGGGAATTTTCTAGTTTGTATATTTTATCATTAGACAGCATTCGGCCTGGAGTTTTATTATTCGAGAATTTTCAAATTCGATAATATTGTAACAATATAATATTTCCGGAAGTTTACAGTGTCGAAAATATTTCAAACATTTAAAAAGATTTATAAAATTGTAAAAAAATCTGGAAGATTTTTAGGCAATTTTTTTGCAGAATTTTAAATAAGTTTTACGACAACAGGGGATTCATTATAAAAATATTTAAAACTCCTGAAAAACCTAAATAATAACTTGAATTATATATATATATATATATATATATATAAACACACACACCCACACACGCACACACACACACATAAACACCATTCGGTTCGAGTTTGATTCCTCTAGAATCAAACCGAAGGGCCTATGGCAAAGCCACCGAACGCGTCCTCGGGTGGCGAATAGAGGGTCCCTGTACCAAGGGTTTCTGCTGAATTTGGTTACAAAAATAAATAGGCAGTTGCGGACAATTGTCCAGGGGTGGTCCCGAATGAATTAACCCCTAAGCGGAGGTGTGAAAGCCATGCCGAAAGCTGAATGGCACCTGCGTGAGGTGTCTAGAACGGTGACTCTGGGATACCGGGCGACCTCTCAGAGTACGCAGCCTTATCCTTGCATGGGGGGCTCTACAAGAATGGACGAACCCCTTTCCCTAGCTTCTCGAGGGAACAACAATGACAACACCAAACATAGTTGTAGTAAGTGCGGTTCAAAACAACAGAACGCGCAGGGCTCCCGACAATGGGTCGGCCAACAATGCCGACCAATCTAGAGCTGGGGGAGCCAATGAAAATGGATTCAATGCGATATATCGGCGGGATCTCGCGACCTTCGGGTGGACGGAGCAACTGAATCACGACTTGCTATAGTGCTACGATGCGAGTGTGGCCCGTGAACGGGGTTACATGGCACGGCTGCATGCTCTGTGGTGCGAGAAACACCCGGAGCTATCACACTTTTCGCAGCAACGTCTGCGAAACCATGCTGAACTACTCCGTAAAAGGGGCTATGTAAGCGGGACGCCTACTCTACCACAGCTAGAACAAGCCGGCAACAAAGACAGAGAGGCGGCACTAAGACCAACCGCGGGCAGGCATCCAATAGATGAAGAGCGATGCTTCACGACCCAGAGAAACATCAACACCAAGGTTTCTCTCAAGCCTAAAGATCTGGCTGAAATGGATGACGAGCTTCGTGGACATTTTTCCGGTGAATCCGACCTCTGAGCTATCAATTATTGTGTGTATAATGCAGCGAGAGCTTTGGCCGATGCGAACCGTAAAACAAAACCAACGGCTGATCATAAGACCAAAAGACGAATGCATCAACTTGCCACAAAGATAGGTTGGGCAAGACAGTACGCGTCCCGCATTCAATGTGTGATTGACTATATCACATCTGGCAGGAATTTTACCGCCAAGGTTCGAAAGTTCGCGTGCGAACTCCGGACCCGTTATCACATACTTAACAAGTCAAAGCTGCTGACCATCAGGCAGCATATTGTTGAGAATTTACGGATACTATCTGACGCTAAGAGAAGTCTAGAGCGGCGGGAGAGGTGGATCAGAGAAAATCAACAGTTTCTCTCTGACCCATCTCGACTCTTCCAAGACC